>NC_035442.2:71395826-71695826 GCF_002127325.2 Helianthus annuus | reverse complement strand
ATGATGGTGGTGGATGATGGTGTTATGGTGGTGGTGGGTGGTGGATGAAGTGTGAGAGAGGTGGTGTGCCAAGGGATGAGTTGAAATGAAACCAAGCACTCCTATTTATAGGCTGAACAGAAGGCTGGGCACGGCCCCGTGTCCGCTGGACACGCCCCCGTGCCTGTCTGACACTATCTCTCTTCATTAATTGTAATTCTCAATTACAATTAATGCGCCTGCTGTACTTTCGCCACGCCCCTGTGCTCACTGGACACGGCCCCGTGGTGGGCAATAGAAGCTTTTATAGGTTTGTCTTTTCTGCTGCTTCTTGGGCACGGCCCCGTGCTGGCTGAGCACGGGGCGTGTTCAGTCTTCTGACTTCTCTATTCTGCTTGGGAAGATGCCGTTGAGGGGTCGGGCAATCCACTTTTGTTCTTTTCTTGTATTTATGTTAGATTTAGCTGTCTTTTTGCTTCTTTTGTGAATTTGAGCTCATTTTATCCTGAAAATACAAAAGGAAGACAAAACACTCTTTTTCCAACATTAGTACTTAAAAGGGTTAGTTTTATGCCTCAGTTGATGTAATTTATATATTGCATTTTACACACATCAAATACCCCCACACTTGAACTTTTGCTTTTCCTCAAGTAAAACTCTTTAATATGTGGCTTACACTCCCAAATGGAATGGGTAGAAGAGAAGGTTTTTGGCTTGTCATAGAGTGTCGGGAATCCAAGATCTTTTTGGGTTTTATTTTTGTTTATTTACAATCCTATTTGTTATGATTTGTTTAGAACGTTTCATAGGAGAAATTACTAATTTGGGCATAACATGCCTTTTTTTTAAAATTCCATTTATATACAAGTTCACATACCTCACGGGAGAAATCACTCACACTCGGCCGAAGGTGTATTTTTAGTGAATCACTCGAGAGCGGCGTGGAGCTTATTCCGACCATAAGCTTGCCAAGCAATCAATCCTGCTCCTTTTTAACTTGTTACCGTTGTAAATATCAAGAGGACTTTTTTGGGTATAGGCTTGGGCTAAAGGTGGGTGAATGGGTTAGTAGAAAATGGCGAAAACGTAAAAAGCGTCGGTTTTCGTAAAACACTTTGTTTTAGTGACTTTTTTTTTTCGAAGTATTTCTTCAAACAAGCTTTTGTTTTAATAGCTTTGTTTGTTTATTTCTAACTTCATCATTTTTTTTAGTCACACAAAAAACAGAGCTTGTTACTAAAATAAAGGGTGAAAATAAAAAGAGTTTTTGGTGGGTGAAAAGGTTTTAGGGTAAAGAAATGAAAGGTTTAGGCTCAAAGGGGTTAACTAGGGGGATTTTGGGTAGTTGGTAAAAAAAAATTGAAAAATAATGGTGTAGAAAGAAAATGGTTAGTCCTAATGCCTCCATCATTTACTTACGTGGGTTTAAGTTGGTAAGGACCGGGAATGAATCGTCGTGGCAAGTTCTAGAGTCGTAAGAATCAAGCGGCTATTCACACAAGAAACGAAAAATGAGCATTTAGTCTAAAGATGTAAATTTGTATGCTCAATAAAGGCTCAAAACTCAGTTTTGTGGGAATGGGTTTTTATGTGATCAAGTATATATAATCGAATTTTAACCAAGCTTGTCATGCCGTTTCATAATTTTCTTATGTTGGTTCTTTTTATCACGACGCTATCGGTTGTAAATTTGTAAACAATATAACCTTTTTAGAACTTGTTATTCCCAAATTAAATCAAGACAAGTAAAAAAACGAAAAGTTTTTTTTTTGAAAAAAAAATTGGGGTGATTAGCGGTTCCAATAGAGTTTTGTGTAAGGCTTGTTAATAGGACTTGCAAAATTTCAAAGTTTTAGCTCCCCCCCCCCCACACTTAAATTACACATTGTCTTCAATGTGTCCCAAAAATAAATTTTTAGGTTGATTGGATGTGTAATGTGGTGTTAAAAATCAAAGATTTTTGTTACTGGCAGTCTGGACACGGCCCCGTGGGGACCGGACACGGCCCCGTGTTCAGCTGCAAGTAACAAAAATTAAAGAAAAGAGACAGAAGCCTGGACACGGGGGCGTGTCTGGTGAACACGGCCCGTGTCCAGTTACCTGAACTGGGCATTTTTCTGCAGGGGGTTCAGCACGGGGCCGTGTTGGTTGGACAAGGCCCGTGTTGAACCTTCTGTAATGGAGAAATTTATGTCGGGTTGCCTTGTTCTTATGCATGGGGCCATTTTTCTCGTTCCCCTTTTCATCCTTTACCACCATGAGTGTGTTTTATTCCTGCAACTTAAGACTAAAAAGATTAAACTAAACTAAGGATAGTTCCGCGGAATGCCTCTGTGGTGCGCCACGTTTATAAGGGTCCTTGGCTAGACCCAATGTAAGGTTATATATTTTCTGAGTGGGATGTTTGGCATCCCATGTTACACCGTTGGAGAGCAGCATCCAAACTCGAATCAATAACCTTCATGTAGTTGACCGGGTCGTCGTCTTCTATTCTCTTCCCAACTCCGAATTTTACTTCATCATCCCCGTACCTCAAGGTGAGTGTTTCGTCATTCATATCTACCACGGCTTGTGCGGTGGCAAGAAATGGTCTCCCTAGTATGAGGGGGACCTCGGTGTCTTCCTCCATATCGAGTATGACAAAGTCAGCCGGATAGACGAATTTGCTTACCTTTACCAGGACATTTTCGATGACACCTTGCGGGAATTTGACGGATCGATCAGCAAGTTGTATGCTCATTTTTGTAGGACTCGTTGTTCCTAGGCCGAGTCTTTTAAACATTGATGAGGGCATGAGGTTAATGCTAGCCCCAAGATCGGCTAGTGCATTACGAACGGGGGAATCCCCGATTGAGCAGGGAATCGTGAAGCTTCCGGGATCGATTTTCTTTTGGGGAAGTTTGTTGAGTACGAGAGCAGAGCATTCTTCGCCTAAGTTAACTAATTGCAAAGTTTCAATTTTCTTTTTATGAGTGAGGAAGTCCCTCATGAACTTAGAGTATTTGGGCATTTGGGTTAGGACATCAATAAAAGGAATATTGACATGCAATTGTTTTAATAGACTTTCGAATTTTGCGAATTGCTCATTAGTCTTTTGACGAATTAACCTACCGGGGTATGGAACTCGAGGGGCCTTGGTAGGCTCTGATGATGGAGTGGAGTTCTTCTCCTGCAGAGGCGGGGGTACAGTTTCTTCTATCGGTGGTGGCGCTTCCGCAGGCCCCACTGTGCGGTTTCGTAACGTGATGAGATGAACTTGCGCTTTTGGGTTTGTTTCGGTATTGCTTGGTAATGCACCTTGTGGTCTCTCGGAAAAATTTTGAGCTAGTTGATTTAATTGTTTTTTTATGTTTTGAATACTAGCTTGTTGATTTCTAAAATTTGACTCTAATTGTAGAAACCTTTCCGAGTTTTTCTTTTCAGTGTCGGAGATGAGGCGAGATACAGTATCTTCAAGCCTTTCTCGTCCACCTTGTTGTTGAGTGAAATTTTGTGACTCATTTCTTGGTTGTTGAAAGTTTGTTCGTTGGGTTTGTTGGTTACTACTATTGCCGGGCTCCCTCCAACCAAGGTTTGGGTGGCTTCGCCATCCTTGGTTGTAAGTGCCCGTTGGAGGACCCGACGGCCTAGGTCTATTATCAATGTAGCTTACCGACTCTTGTTGATTGTCCGTTTCTTTCATACAACTCCAATTTTCATGTGGCCCACCACACCCTTCACAAGCCATAACCGAGACTGTTTTTGTCATTTCTAATTTTTTTATTTTTGAAGAAAGGGCCTCGATTTGGGCTTGTAAAGAAGTGCTCTCATCAACCTTATGGGCGCCCGGGGCAATAGATTTATGGCCTCGGGGGGTGTGCCATTGAAAATTGGTTTGAGCAATTTCCTCAATTTGGTTATATATTTCATGCGGGCGGCGATTACCTAAAAGTCCCCCGGAGCTAGAGTCAAGTGTCTGCCTTGTGTGTGGCAACAGTCCATTATAGAAAGTGGATACCTGTTGCCATATCGCAAGGCCATGATGTGGACACTTGCGTAATAGTTCCTTGAATCTTTCCCAAGTTTCATATAAGGATTCCCCGTCCTCTTGTGAATATGTATTAATTTCAGTCATTAATTTAGCCGTTTTAGCGGGAGGGAAATACTTATATAGAAAATTTTGGGCTAGTTCATCCCAGGTGTTTACCGATCCAGCTAGGAGGGCGTTGAGCCAAGCTTTTGCTCGGTCTTTTAGTGAAAAGGAAACATTCGAAGGCGGATGGCGTCATTTGATGCTCCATTGATCCGAAAGGTATCACATATTTCTAAGAAATTAGTAATATGTAAACGGGGATCCTCACCCGCAAGCCCATGGAAAGTTGCGGAGTTTTGGAGCATTTGTATCAAATGCGGCTGGAGTTCGAAGTTATTGGCTTCAACATTCGGTGCATTGATAGCGGCGCCTAGGTTACCTACGGTAGGTCGTAGATAATCCATGAGGGTACGTTGGTCCGCCATTTGAGGTGGATTCCCCGAAACTTTCTCTTGGTTTTTAGCTTTTAGTCTTTTTCTGAGAAAGCGTTCGGGTTCTTCTAGAGGTTCTTTTATGTCCTTATTAGAACTGGAGCTCATACACTATGTAAGATGGCGTCTGGTTCCAAGTCCTGCAATAAAAACAGAAAAGAATGTTGGTCAGAAGGTTCACCACGGCCCCGTGCTCAGTGAACACGGCCCGTGGTCGGAGTTACAGTGATTGTTTTCCAGATCCCAGTTACTGGAAAGTTGGACACGACCCCGTGTTACACCAACACGGCCCCGTGGTCAGCCTTCTGTAACTTGGAAAACTAAAAACTGCCAGTAACGATGCTGGGCACGGCCCGTGTCCGACCAGGCATGGCCCGTGCTGAGCTCTGCAGAAGCTGAAAAACTAAAAAAATCCTAAAAAATAAAAAGAAATATAAAAATATGATTAGGCCGTTGATTCCTAACTTTCTTAAAATCCTTGTGTCCCCGGCAACGGCGCCAAAAAAACTTGATGTGCGTGTAGTGTAATATATTTTTAATGTATATTTTAAGCTCTTTTTACACTTTTAGCCAAGTTTTAAATTTATAAAACACCATATTTACTAACATGAAACACACATATGGGCAAGTGCACCCATCGTGGACGTAGTATAGTATTGGTAAGATACCGAGGTCGTCCAAGGACACAAGAGCTTTTAGTACCGGTTTATCCTCAACGTCTAATCAAATCAAAAAGTTATAAAAGATTTTTAAACTAAGAAAATAAAAACTAACTAAATGCTGAAAATTAAAATAAAATAAAAACAGATAGACAAGATGAATCACTTGGATCCGACTCGTGTATTAGTATAACCTTTGATTATTTTCGCACTTTTGCACTTGTTTAAGAGATTATCTTAGTTATTGTAGTAGGCCCCTCTTTTGAAGGCGACGTTACCCTCAACCCAGTAGTTTGAGTCAGCAAGGATACAATCCTAAAGGGTTGGATTATTGGAAGATAATGAATTAAGTTATTAATGCAAATTATGGTAGGCCCCGCTTTTGGCGGTGACGTTACCATCGGCTAAGTAGTCTGAGTCAGCAGGGATACAGTCCTAAGTAGCCGGATTATAGTATTAATAGTAGTTAACTTATGAGGGGGTCAAAGAGTTTGGATCCCCGCCATCCAATACCTATGGGCATTGAAGGAGATCCTACTAAATTTGACCCAGGTCCCTTGCAGGACCTCTAAACGCTGAACAAGGGCAAGACCCTTACCAAACCGTTCCCTTAACCCCCGACCAGGTAGCCAACATACCTCCATATAGACCGTGGAGATATGAATGGTGAAAATCTTTTATTTTATATAGACAGTAAAATAATGCCAAGACACCATGGACAAACGATAAGGAAAGATCACCTTCAACATAAGTAACTAGTTATTAAAGTCATTAATACAAAACCAAATAAAAAGTGCAAAAGATTAAAAATAAAAAGTATTATACTAAACACTTGTCTTCACCAAGTGATGTAAGATACTTAGGCAAACATGGCCTTGATTGTCAAGAACTCTTACGATCAATCTTGGATCCCGAGACGACTCACACACTCTATGATGGACAATGGATGATGGTGGTGGATGATGGTGTTATGGTGGTGGTGGGTGGTGGATGAAGTGTGAGAGAGGTGGTGTGCCAAGGGATGAGTTGAAATGAAACCAAGCACTCCTATTTATAGGCTGAACAGAAGGCTGGGCACGGCCCCGTGTCCGCTGGACACGCCCCCGTGCCTGTCTGACACTATCTCTCTTCATTAATTGTAATTCGCAATTACAATTAATGCGCCTGCTATACTTTCGCCATGCCCCCGTGCTCACTGGACACGGCCCCGTGGTGGGCAATAGAAGCTTCTATAGGTTTGTCTTTTCTGCTGCTTCTTGGGCACGGCCCCGTGCTGGCTGAGCACGGGGCGTGTTCAGTCTTCTGACTTCTCTATTCTACTTGGGAAGATGCCGTTAAGGATTCAGGCAATCCACTTTTGTTCCTTTTCTTGTATTTATGTTAGATTTAGCTGTCTTTTTGCTTCTTTTGTGAATTTGAGCTCATTTTATCCTGAAAATACAAAAGGAAGACAAAAAGACTCTTTTTCCAACATTAGTACTTAAAAAGGGTTAGTTTTATGCCTCAATTGATGTAATTTATATGTTGCATTTTACACACACCACTTACCAAGTGCCAAAATCATGCATTTTACACTACTTCATAAACTAGAAAATTTATAAAAATTTGTAGTAACTTAGTAGAGTGTTTAATAAGCTTAGTTACCCTTTAAAGTGTGGTTATTTGTTTAAAAACATCATTCTTGAAGATTTTAGATGTTTACAACTTGTAAAAGGATTTTTTAAAAATATTTCTTTTTGAATTTTTCTTGTTAATAATATGTTTCTACACTTGATTAACCACTAAAAATTTGATTAGTTTCTTTAAGAACCATGTTTATGTAAATCTTATGATTTAACTTAGTTTCTTGAGAAAATTATTTTTGAAATCACATATTTACAAGACTTAGATTAGACTTTGATCATCATCATTCAAGAAACACTTCATACTTCAAGTTCATGCTTTCACATAAGGATGATCATCTTGATTTATAACATAATCATCCTCTCATCTTGCTAGATCATGTGATGATTAAGATCACAATCTAGCAAGTTCATATGATGATTAAGATCATTAACACAAACAATCAACAATCAAGAAGCATAATAACACTTAAACAACATAGATCATGATGACTTTTAGTCTTATATTAAAGATTATCTTCTTGATCTTTAGTGTTCTTCATGATTAATGATTTACATATACTTTTAACCAACCATAATTCTACGTAATATCTAGTTGTTTAAATGCTGATTTTTGCTGAATTCTGCTGATATCTGCAGTTTATGTGAGTTTTAGGCACTTTGTGGCACTTAAACTATCACTAGGAAGGCAGTTTTATGATCCTTACTTTCCTACACACTATACTAGTGTAACTCTTGTTTTCTAGCTCATTCTGTGTCTCAATACCATGTCTATCTAAGTACTGAATTCCGTCAGCATTTTCTGATTTGTCTGATCACTGTGCTAACTTTGTTTCGTGCATCATTTGAATCAATAAGTGTTGCATGCAATAATGATATGACATTATGCAATATATGATGCACATGTATGTATGATAACAATAATCAGAAAGTATTCATGTCATTAATTTAATTCAGCACAGTCAGTAAGTCATAAATTACTGTTTAATCAATGTACGGATACATGAAATTTTGACAATTGTCACATAAATATAATTCCAAGGTATATACTTATTTGTTAAAATAATAATATTTTAACTTAAATTATATTTATTATTTATAGGAATATTTGTAAAATAATATATTTTAAATTATTTGTTTTGTAAACCTTCCATGAATATTTTCCCCAAGGATGGGTTAACTTATACTTGTATTCTTAGACTTGTGTATTTTCGCCAAGTATTGGTGGCGTATTCCGGTGTGTATTTATACGTACGAGGATACATATTTTTATTGTATTTATTAAGTATTCTTATACTTAATTTTGTATTTAAATTTTCGGAATATTATTTTTAACCAATAAAAGTCACCAATTAATATTCTTAATATATATATATATATATGTATATGTATATATATATTTTTAAGAAAACTTTTATAGAAAATTATCTATAATTCTTCCTTGGCAAAAATAATTATGTTTTCATATAAACCTCGAAAATAATATATTTTCATGATTAACTTAGAAAATATTTGTAAATCCATTTTTCTCCCAAAAATAATATATTCTAAGTTTGTTTAAGAAAATATTTATTTTCTCTCAAAAATTATATATCTTCTTAATAGTTCAAGAAATATATATATTTTTCTTTCACTCAAAAATCAATATATTTCCTTTTTGACAAAAATATGATATATTTTTGTATCACTTGTATAAATTATAATTTCCGTTTCTTTGTTTTCCAAAATACCGTTTAACTTAATGTCAAAATATACGTATGGATTTAATTCCGGGATATTTATATAATCCATATTCCTTGTTCGGTTTGTCCAATTTTTGGGTATAAATTATGTATTTATTTCTTGGAATTTTGGTAATATTTTTGTATTATAATTCTTGGTATTTTGGTAAGTTATATTATTTCAAGTCCTAAAATAATATAACTAATACACATAATATACAAGTAATCACACAAATTGTGACATCTAAATATATATTTCCTAAATACATATTTAGTCACTTTTATTTATCAAAAACAACCTCCAACATTTGTAATTTTTGTAACAAAAATTATGGCAAATTTTACATGAAAAACCATGGTTAAAATTTACTTATAAACACTTGTTTAAAAATACTTTTTAAGTGTTTAAATTCTAGAAAATTTTGCCATAGTTTCCCCTTAAAAATGGAGGTTTCCATGCTTTCAAAGCATATCATTTTCTTTTGAAATCATCACCAATCAATCAACAATTCATTCATTACTTACCATGAGCCAAAATCTTACAATTTACACTACTTCATGAACTTGAAATTTTGTGAAAACTTGTAGTAATTTACCATGTTAATTAGTTGCCTTAGTTACCCTTTAAAACATGGTTATTTGTTTGTAAATCACATTCTTGAAGAATTTAGTCTTTCACAACTTATAAAATGATTTTTCAAAAATATTTCTTCTTGAATTTTTCTTGTTAATAACATGTTTCTATACTTGATTTAACACTAAAAACATGGTTAGTTTCTTCAAAAATCATGACTATGTAAATTATATATATAAACTTGGATTCTTGAGAAAATCATCTTTGAAATCATCCATCTACAAGACTTATATCATGTTTTAATCATCATCATTCATTAAAACAACTTCATCTTTCAAGTTCATGTTTACATAAAGGATGATCATCTTGGTTTTTCACAAGATCATCCTCTCACTTGCTAGATCATGTGTGTAATCACAATCTAACAAGCTTCATATGATGTTTAACATCATAAACACAAGTAATCAATAATCAAGATGCACACATACACTTAAACAACATAGTTTCTTATGATTTTAAGCTTTATGTTAAGAGTTATCTTCTTGTTCATTCTTGATCTTCATGTTTAGTTACTTACATATCCCTTTAACCAACATTATAAGAAGTAAAATAGAGTTATGAGAGTCTTACTACTAGCACAAGGCTTGGTGGTTAAAAGCTTTTGAGAAAGGTCCTTCAACTTCCAATGGCACCAAGCTCCTTAGTTAAGCTCCTAGCACCTTTGTAACACTTGAGATGGGAAGATATTGAAGTGAAAATGGGTGGTATGGTGGTAGTGGTTCTCGGCCGTGACAAGGGGAGAAGGAGGGAGAGAGATGAAGGTGTGTAGTGTTTGGTGAAATAAGAGAATGAGGGACTTGAGGTTATTACAAACAAACTTCCAACATCCTTTAAACTTGTGTGTATTATGTCTCATGGACCAACAACAATATCAAATAAACAAATGAAGAAAATCCATGGGTGGGCCACCCATGGTGACCGTCGCCAGGGGGGGTGTAACACCACGTAAAATCGTACCCAATAAAATAAAGTCACGTGTCAAGTAATACAAACGTGTTATGAACCCTGATCCAGATAAAGATGTACGGTAGGATTTAAAAACGTCGACATGTTAATTTATACCTCTGAGCGACCTATTAATAAATCCCTAACCAGGATATACTTAATCAACATCTAAATTGTATAAATAAATCTGGTTATCCTAAATAATAAATTGATTGTAACTAGGACATGGATCCAATGTTAATTCTCGATAATTTTGACATTCAAAACCTCCCACAAGAATCCAAAGTTGTGTTAGTACATGCAAGGCATGCAACGGCTGAAAACTTGGTCCTCTCTAGTGAAAAGAAGCACAAGATTCGGACTAACAAGATTGCATAGCCAAAGCTTGAAAGTTTGCAAATTTTTGTCTTCTGATGAAGGCTTACGGACCGCAAAGGTAGTCCCTTATGGTCCGTAAGATGGTGGAGCTGGGCGATCAGGTCCGGGGAGCGGATATGGACCGCAAGGCCAAAGGCTTACGGTTCGTAAGACCTGTAACTGGGCGAATTTTTGGACAGTTGCCTGTTAAGTAGGTTGCACCACCTTATATGGGTGGTTTTCGAAAACATGGACCTTTCAACTGGTATTTAGCAACATAGGGACACCTGGGAACATCCCATAACATTAGTAGAGTGGCTTGGCATGATCTTGTGCATTTGGGGTTCCTATATAAAGAAGTGAAGTTGCAACCATTTTTCACATTCATTCAAACTCACTTCAAACTAGTCCTCTGGAGCTCTCTGGTCAGCAACCAACTTCTCTTAGGCTCCATAAACATAATTAGGACTCTTGTAAGTGTCCTTAACCCTTCTTAATTCAGTTTAGCTTAGTTAATTAGCTAAAAGTCAAACCGTCGTAATTAAGGCTTGACTTCGAGATTAATCCATAATTATCCAGTCAAATCTCGAATTAAAAATACCTATGAGTAGGTAATTATGTGGGTAATAAACCCTTAAAAGGGTACTCCCTGATTACCACTCTAAGTAAGTCAAATGTCGGGTCAAAGTTAACTTTAAAAAAGTCAACAGAAAGCTTATTTTCAAATTAAGGCATAATTAGCAATGTAGAAGCCATGCAACCTGTTTTATCATTAATATAACTTGGTAATTAATGTAAAAACATGTCTAAACATGTTCAACTCGACAATTTTCAGTTTAGGCTCGGTTTGGGACCGAAAGTCGCATAGTTTGACTTCTGCTTTGACTTTCAGTTCTGACCCGTTTGAGCTTAGTTTGGAAATGCCTTATAGCCTTAATAGGACCATGTTACATGTTAGTATAACCCTCTGTGATTATACAACTTGGTTCATTAGATATCGGATTCATATGCATGGTTCCGTTAATTGCTTAAATGTTGACTATTATGCCCTTTTCACCTTAAAATGTGAATTTTGGAAAAGTAAAAGAGTAGGAATCTTCATTAATGATTTATAAACTTGTTCCTAAAATTTGGCATCAGTTTCAGGTCTAGAATAGGAGTTATGCTCATTAGCGTAAATAAGAAGTTTTTAGTAATTTAATGGCATGATTAGCATATAGCCTATCTAAACCCAATTTTTGATACCAAATTTTTTACCTACTGTTTTTTTGGGATTTTTGGATATTTTTATTTATTTTTAGGCTGAGCATAACTTAGAGTTCTAAGCTTAATTCGGTTATTGCCGGTTTTGCCCTTTTTGGCTATAAAATGAGTTCTACAAATCTTTTTGATACCAATCCTTTTTCTACTGATCTAATATGTTAAATTAAATATTTTGAGCCTTCTAGAATAATAAAAATATCAGCTTTCCTTTAAAAATCTGGAAATGGCTCCAAATCGCCTTTTTAGCGTTTTGAACGCATAGTATGTATCAAAACTAGTTTAAATATATAAGGGTTGATGCTTACGGATATTTTCAGTGAATTTTTATATTTTAACAGGAAGCAAAAGTTTCAAACTCAGATTTCCAGTTTTGACCTTTTAGGCTTATGTGAAATTACCAAAATGCCCCTACGGTGCATAGTTTGGTTATAATTAATAAATTTCACATATGACTCTTATGGTTACTCGTTACGCACTTTTCGCGTTCGGAGTGGCGTATGTAACTAGTTTGCATATATTAGCCGAAGTGGGTCAAACCATATCATTTTTGTCTCAAAATCCAGAATGTGTTTAAGTTACCCATATTAAACAAGCATACAAGCTTGTCGGGTGAAAACCACATTCTAAAATGGTCTTCGCTTAATCATGCGCTTAAACCATATTCTTTCTTTAAAACTAACCGGTCTATGCTTAGGCTAAATTAAAGACCCGTTAGGAGTCTAATTTATGAACCTTCGTTCCAGAATAGGAGACCCGGTAAAAGTTATTTGCACCTGGTTATTGTGACTATACTTGCTCAGGTAAATACTTTTAACTTATTTTCCCTATACGGGCTTGGGGTATGGTATCTAAAATACCGCTTGGTCGGGCATTGAATCTTTAATCGTATGATGGTTAAATCATTGAAATGACCCGTTTAAATTG
The DNA here is from genome assembly GCF_002127325.2 of Helianthus annuus. Lineage (NCBI taxonomy): Eukaryota > Viridiplantae > Streptophyta > Magnoliopsida > Asterales > Asteraceae > Helianthus > Helianthus annuus. The sequence goes on along the minus strand of NC_035442.2, from coordinate 71,683,219 downwards.
TTTTGTTTGCTTAAAACCTTTGGGGGGTTAATGACCATGTCCCGGATATCCTTGGCATCATTTAAAGAAATGGCCACGACCTTAGCACGCGGGTGTAGGCGTACACCCGCCAGTGCATTTATAAATAATAAGGTATAACCGCTGGTTTCGGGTTCAACCCGCCACGGGACTATACCATGTGGTGTGTCAATTAATCTTTAACCCGGTGTTCAACCCGGGCTACTAAACGTATAAGAAACATGTAATTCTTTTACAAGATTATATACAAATAATTATCCCAAGTTATAAAAGTTTTGTGCCATGTGCATTCAAATCAATTTTAAACATTTTCAAAATGAGTCAGTTAAATTGTATTTACCAGTGTAAACTGATGTATTTTCCCAAAAAGGCTAAGTGCAGGTACTACTCGTAATAGGCTGGACTCTCCTAAGCATCAAATAGACGTCTCGCAAGCTTAGATGCATAAAGTCTGCTGAACAAAGTTTCCTCTTTATTTTGTGTCACACCCCCAAAATCCCACCTGCGGAGTACTACCGCTTAGAGGCGTGACTGACCAGGATCCAGCCACCAATCATACTGAACAAGCATATAAATAATTATAAAAGTTTAACCATCATGATTGGTGTTTCAAAACAACAAGTTTAAGTTGCAAGCGGAAGCATAAGTTTTAAAGTTATAACATAAGTTCCAAAAGTTTCAAGTTTAACATAGCATGTAGCAATCCCTGTCCCACAACGATCCTCCTCCATGCAAGCTCCAGTTGAGTACCTATGGTCCTGCAAAGCATATAGTAACGAGTCAACAACTAGTTGAGTGAGTTCACGGGTGGGCGTTCGTTTTAGTTGTTTCGAAAACAGTTTACTTTATCAGGCATCCTGCCGTGGGGGTTACCCCATAGTTTAAAAAGACGTGACCAGTTCATTCCCAGTTACTCCGGCACTCCGGCCGTGGGGGCTACCCCATGTAGTTATCAGGCATTTCGGCCGTGGGGGCTACCCCATGTACATCATCTGGCTCTCCAGCCGTGGGGGCTACCCCATGTGTATACTAGACTCGTTACCGTATCGATTGCTGACTGTAGTCATGTTTATGTGCCCTGAAAACATCAATGTCTATCATCATTGACGTGCCCCAGATCCATTAGTTCACGCCCGTCCTCTGCGGCACGGTGTGAGGCTTGTCAGACCTAAATAGCGCTATCTAACTAATGACCCGCTCGCCATTGGCCCGGCGATTAGTCGATACAAAAAGGAGGGACTTCGTGATAGAGTTTTAGTCTAGTACGTTTATCCGTCCATCCGGACGAGGAATCACATTCCTGAACCACTGACGTCCTACCCAAAGGTAGACGAGGAACCCACGTTCCTGAATCCCGTTCCCAACCCAGGGAATCCCATGCTTTGTAAAGGGTGTGAACTCACCTTGGTTTGCTCGGCAGTCAAACACAGAAAGTCAATCAAGTCGCAAGTAGTCAATAACGTCCTATCACGGTTATCACGTATAATCAGAGTCGAACCAAGTAGTGCACAAATGTTCAGTACGTTTGGCAATCACGTATAATCAGTAACAGTTAACAGTCAATAGAAGCACATACGGTTCACAAGTTCAGCCCAACTACTTAGGCCCAAACACGTAAAAGCAGTTAACACAGAAGCCCATCAGTCTGGCCCATTAACTAAGGCCCAAAAGTGTGGTCTCGAGTCGCAACCGGACTCGCAAGCATGGTCTCGAGTCATGCTGTGTGTTGATCATGGATGGTTGCGAGTCGCAACTGGTGTCGCAACCATGGTTTCGATTCATCATGCTGAGGTCTCGAGTCGCAACGGGACTCGTAACCTGTGGTTTCGGCTTGTCCTGTTATGGTTGCGAGTCGCAACCGCGTGGTCTCGAGTCATCACGCTGTGGTTGCGAGTCGCAACTGCGTGATTGCGAGTCGGTAGCAGTCGTTTTCAAGTTCACGTGTTGATGCAGATGTAGTCAGATTAGTGGTACAATATAATCAGGCCCAATTCCGGAAATAACCAATAGAATCCCACTAACATATTTCCTAATCAGGCTATTAGTCAAAGATGGATCAAAATCACAAGGGTTTTCAATCTTCAACTATCATTCAAAGTGTTCTTCCTATGTTCAAACACATATTCATCAAGTATTCAACCTTTATTCAAACAAAACTATGAACAAGCATCAAAACACTAAACATAACACACAACTCGGTTTTTATATATGTCCGATTTCATGAGAAATGCAAATCCGATTTCATGTATCATCAAGATCTAGTAGTTTAACTCTATTTAACACAAGATGTCATGAGTTCTTTAGCAACACATTCCAACACTATAACTTGTTAACATACATAAAACTTCATCTCATTCATGCATCCATTTAAACACAAACATAACATAAACTAACAATAATCATCAAGAAATACTAACAATAAACATCATCTCATGCATTTTATCATTTAACATGATTAACATAAATCCATAAACATTAAAAGCACTAACCGGTTAATGAAGTGTGTGTGTGTGTCGATCCGAAGTTCCAAGCCCGAGAGTTCTTGTGCTAACCGATTAGATCCGAGAGTCTTGGAGGTGGGTTTGTGTGCTTAAGGCTTAGAGAGAAAAGTAGGAGAGTGTGTGGGTGTAATGTTCAACAAATGGTAAAAACTAACTAAGGCATGGTATATATAGTCAAGTTCCAAGAGTGTGCACCCTTAGTGGGTTTCGAGTGGGGTTCACGGCCCAAAGGCCCAACCGGCCAAAGGTTCTCGGCCCAAGGCCCAAAACCGATTACTAGTCACTCGAGACCTCATGGTCTCGAGTCGGGTTCCTTGTTGTTTCGTGTCGGGTTCTCGGTTCACATATAACACACATACATATATTCATACAATGCACACAAAACAAAGCACATAAAAGTTCACGTTATCATTTTAACTAGTCACATAACGTACAAGCAAGTTACAACGAAAGGTTCTAGATTTCGAGTTGTCACATCATCCCCAAGTTGAAAGAAATTTCGTCCCGAAATTTGATGGCACTCACTGAGGAAGCTAGTTAAGTTGCATGGTTTTCCTGGTTTTCCTGGGGTGTCACATCCACCCCCCGTTGATCTGGAATTTCGTCCCGAAATTCCGTAGCTTCAGCCTCAGTAGCGTTTGTACTGTTCTCAAACAGTTGGGGATACTTTTGTTTCATCCGATCTTCGCGCTCCCAGGTAAACTCTGGGCCGCGACGTGAGTTCCAACGAACTCGAACAAGAGGTATTCTAGAGCTCTTGAGGACCTTAACATCCCGGTCCGTGATTTCGACAGGTTCTTCGACGAATTTCAACTGTTCGTCGATCGTGAGTTCCTTCAGAGGAACTACGTGCGTCTCATCTGACAGACACTTCTTCAGATTTGACACATGGAAAACGTTGTGAACTGCACCGAGTTCTGCTGGTAATTTCAGTCGGTAGGCCACCTTGCCTATTTTCTCAAGAATCTCAAAAGGTCCAACGTACCGTGGGTTGAGTTTCCCTCGTTTACCAAAACGAACCACACCCTTCCAGGGTGAAACTTTGAGTAATACCCGCTCCCCAACCTGGAGCTCAAGTGGTTTCCTGCCCTTATCGGCGTATGCCTTCTGACGGTCACGAGCGGCCGCCATGCGTTGTCGTATTTGAGCAATCCGCTCAGTAGTGTCTACCACATGTTCTGGACCAGTGATCTGACTATCCCCCACCTCTGCCCAACAGAGGGGTGACCGGCATTTACGTCCGTACAATGCCTCAAACGGAGCAGCTTTAATGCTGGTGTGGTAGCTGTTATTGTACGAGAATTCTACAAGTGGCAGATGCTTTTCCCAGCTGTTGCCAAAGTCGATTACACAAGCGCGAAGCATGTCTTCTAGTGTTTGGATAGTACGCTCGGACTGCCCGTCCGTCTGCGGGTGGTACGCTGTGCTCATATCAAGACGTGAGCCAAAAGACTTGTGCATTGCCTGCCACAGTTCCGAAGTAAAACGTGCATCTCAATCAGAGATAATAGAAGTGGGCACCCCGTGCCTCGAAACAACTTCCTTGAGGTATATTTCTGCTAAAGTGGAGAATTTATCCGTCTCCTTGATTGCCAAAAAGTGTGCGGATTTTGTGAGTCGATCCACGATCACCCAAATAGTATCGTTCCCGCGCTGTGATCTAGGTAAGCCAGTAACGAAATCCATGGAAATTTGCTCCCATTTCCATTGTGGTATCTCTGGTTGCTGAAGTAGGCCTGAAGGTTTCTGATATTCCGTCTTGACTCGCGCACAAGTCAAACACTTGCTGACATACGTTGCTATGTGGGCCTTCATGCTAGGCCACCAATACGTGGTTTTAATATCGTGGTACATCTTGTCCGAACCAGGGTGTACCGAGTAGCGAGATTTGTGCGCTTCATCCATCACAAGTTCTCGTAAATCGCCATAGAGTGGGACCCAAATGCGTCCTGTTACATAATAAGCACCGTCTTCCTTCTGTTCTAAGCGTTGCCTTGACCCGCGTAGAGCTTCTGCTCTAACGTTCTCTGGCTTCAGTGCTTCTATCTGAGCAGCTCGTATTTGCGAAGGTAGACTAGAATGGATCGTGAGTTGTAAAGCTCTTACACGCTTAGGCGTAGTGTCCTTCCGACTGAGGGCGTCCGTCACTACATTGGCCTTGCCCGGGTGATACCTGATAGAGCACTCGTAATCATTCAGCAGCTCGACCCATCGTCGCTGCCGCATATTCAGTTCCTTCTGTTTGAATATGTGTTCTAAACTTCTGTGGTCGGTGTAGATGGCGCACTTGGTTCCGTACAGGTAATGCCGCCATAACTTAAGTGCGAAAACAACCGCTCCCAGCTCTAAATCATGTGTCGTGTAGTTCTTCTCGTGAACTTTAAGTTGTCGTGAGGCGTAAGCTATGACTTTATCTCGTTGCATCAATACACAACCAAGACCTTGAATTGATGCATCACAGTAAACCACAAAATCGTCTGTGCCTTCTGGCAGTGAAAGGATAGGTGCACTGCAAAGTCTATCCTTTAGGTGCTGAAAAGCTAACTCTTGTGCATTTCCCCAATGATAAGCAACGCCTTTCTGTGTTAACAAGGTGAGAGGCTGCGCGATCTTAGAAAAATCCTTAATGAATCTCCTGTAGTAACCTGCCAATCCCAAGAATTGGCGAATTTCCTTTGGTGTGCGAGGCGCAGGCCAGTTCTTAATAGATTCCACTTTGGATGGATCAACGTGAATCCCATCCTTGTTCACCACATGCCCTAGGAAATGGACTTCACGAAGCCAGAAGTCGCATTTCGAGAATTTTGCGTAAAGCTGTTCCTTCCGGAGGAGTTCCAAAATAAGTCGTAGATGCTGTTCATGCTCTTCTTTGCTCTTAGAATAGATCAGGATGTCGTCGATAAAGACTATGACAAACTTGTCCAGATACGGTTTGCACACTCGATTCATCAAATCCATAAAAACTGCCGGTGCGTTCGTCAGCCCAAACGGCATGACCAGAAACTCATAGTGCCCATATCGAGTTCTAAAGGCCGTCTTGGAAACATCCTCTTCTCGAACTCTCAGCTGGTGATATCCCGATCTCAGATCGATCTTTGAGTAGTAACTCGACCCCTGCAACTGGTCGAACAAGTCGTCAATACGCGGTAGAGGATAACGATTCTTCACGGTTACTTTGTTGAGTTCACGATAGTCGATACACATTCTGAAGGTACCATCCTTCTTCTTCACAAATAACACTGGAGCTCCCCAAGGCGATGAGCTAGGACGAATAAAACCCTTATCCAAGAGTTCTTGTAGTTGCGTGGAGAGTTCTTCCAACTCTGATGGCGCTAAACGATAAGGTGCACGGGCTACAGGCGCGGCTCCAGGAGCTAGATCAATCTGAAACTCGACTTGGCGATGGGGCGGAAGACCAGGTAATTCCTCAGGGAATACCTCAGGATAATCGCGTACAACCGGAAAATCTTCTAACTTCTTCTCCTTCTCTGTGGTATCAGTAACTAGAGCCAAAATCGCAGTGTGGCCCTTTCGTAAGCATTTCTGGGCTTTAAGAAGAGAGATAATGTTCTCAACAGCGCTTTTCTTGTCGCCACGAATCATGAGAGGTTCACCACCTAAACCAGGAATACGAACGATCTTCTCGTTGCAAAGAATCTCTGCTCGGTGTTGGGATAACCAATCCACCCCAATGACAACGTCGAAACTACCCAAGACAATAGGAATAAGATCGATAGCGAAGGTCTGATTAGCGAGAATAAGCTGGCAACCCTTGACTACGTGTGAGGCTTCCAAACTCTTACCATTAGCTAGCTCTACGGTGTGCTTGTCGCTCAGGGGTGTAGGAATACGCTTAAGCATCTTACTAACTTCTAGTGACACATAGCTAGTATCGGCACCCGAATCAAATAAGACTGTAACATAAAAGTCGTCGAGAAGGAACTTACCCGTCACCACGTTGGGATCATTCCTTGCTTCACCTTGACCAATCACGAACACACGTCCCCTAGCACCATTGTTGTTGTTCCCATTGTTACCATTCCCTTGGTTGTTGTTGTTGTTCTGGTTCAGTTGGGGACAATCCTTCTTGAAGTGGCCTTCAGCTCCACACTGAAAGCACCCTTTGTTGTTACCCTGCTGCTGTCGCTGGTTCTGCTGAGGTTGCTGACGATTCTGGTTGACGGGGTATGCGCTTCTGCAATCCTTTGCAACATGACCAGGCTTGTTGCATCGATGACAGTTGCCCCTGGTGCATGGCCCACTGTGGTGTAGGCTACAACGATTGCACTTGGGGTGATTCCCCTTGTATCCACCATGACTTTGACCACCAGACGACTGCTGACTGGGGCTCTTGTGATCGTCCGTCTTTCTCTGCTGAGACTGAGTTTGCACTGAAGTTGAACCCCTGCTTGAAGTTCCATCCCATTTCCGTTTATCTCCACTAGAAGTACCAGAAGTAGTTGCAGCACCTATACGCTTCGGTAACTTGTTCTGCTCCACCGCTTGGTCAGTGAGACGGTGAGCCAACTGTACAACCTGCTGGATAGTAGTCAACCTCGCTGAAGTCACATGACTTTGGATCTCTGGCACCAAGCCCTTGAGATAGAGTTCAATTCGCTTGTAGGGAGGATCCACCATAGTAGGACACAACAAAGCAAGCTCATGCGATCTCTTAGTGTATGCCTCAATTTCTGACCCCGACATCTTAAGATTGTAGAACTCATCTTCCAGTTTGTGAATGTCGTCACGACTGCAGTATTCCTCCCTGATCATTTCCTTGAAAGTTTCCCATGGGGTGGCGTTGGCAGCAACCAACCCTAACATCTGCACCTGAGCATTCCACCACGTGAGAGCCAAACCCTCGAGAGTACCAGTAGCATACTTCACTCTGCGCGCTTCAGGGCATTCGCACATTTCGAACACAGACTCCAGTTTCTCAAACCAGTGTAGGAGACCTACTGCTCCTTCAGTGCCGCTAAAAGTTGTGGGTCGACAGTCCATAAAGGTCTTAAAAGTGCACACCGGTGCCTGACCTAAGGTAGGTGAAAGAAAAGACAGAGTTTAACACAAAGGTTGGTTCACGAGAGTTGGATCCAAACGATCCTAGAACAATTTCGGACTGCAGGATATACCTCCTGCGTGTGCAGCTGCGAGCGCTGCGGCAACTCGTTCGTTGATCAAAGCCGTCAACTGGGCTTGTGTCATGTTAACGCGTCCAGACATGGTTCTTCATAACAAGGGTAATACGTGTGAGAGAGGTTCGCAAAAGCACGATAGTAGGACAGAGTAAGAACGCACGTGTTCAAACAACAGTAGTATACTAATCAAGCATACCATGAGCAATGTACTACGTAACTAACAAGTAGGCAATATACATACATCATATTACCTAGAACGTCGAGCCTTGCATGAGGAGCGAAGTGTCGTTGTGGACCGTTGAGCACTAAACCGGTTATAGTCTGGTTTTAACAAAAACGTTTCTCCTTTATTAAAACCAAGTTCACTATAACCAATGGCTCTGATACCAATCTGTCACACCCCCAAAATCCCACCTGCGGAGTACTACCGCTTAGAGGCGTGACTGACCAGGATCCAGCCACCAATCATACTGAACAAGCATATAAATAATTATAAAAGTTTAACCATCATGATTGGTGTTTCAAAACAACAAGTTTAAGTTGCAAGCGGAAGCATAAGTTTTAAAGTTATAACATAAGTTCCAAAAGTTTCAAGTTTAACATAGCATGTAGCAATCCCTGTCCCACAACGATCCTCCTCCATGCAAGCTCCAGTTGAGTACCTATGGTCCTGCAAAGCATATAGTAACGAGTCAACAACTAGTTGAGTGAGTTCACGGGTGGGCGTTCGTTTTAGTTGTTTCGAAAACAGTTTACTTTATCAGGCATCCTGCCGTGGGGGTTACCCCATAGTTTAAAAAGACGTGACCAGTTCATTCCCAGTTACTCCGGCACTCCGGCCGTGGGGGCTACCCCATGTAGTTATCAGGCATTTCGGCCGTGGGGGCTACCCCATGTACATCATCTGGCTCTCCAGCCGTGGGGGCTACCCCATGTGTATACTAGACTCGTTACCGTATCGATTGCTGACTGTAGTCATGTTTATGTGCCCTGAAAACATCAATGTCTATCATCATTGACGTGCCCCAGATCCATTAGTTCACGCCCGTCCTCTGCGGCACGGTGTGAGGCTTGTCAGACCTAAATAGCGCTATCTAACTAATGACCCGCTCGCCATTGGCCCGGCGATTAGTCGATACAAAAAGGAGGGACTTCGTGATAGAGTTTTAGTCTAGTACGTTTATCCGTCCATCCGGACGAGGAATCACATTCCTGAACCACTGACGTCCTACCCAAAGGTAGACGAGGAACCCACGTTCCTGAATCCCGTTCCCAACCCAGGGAATCCCATGCTTTGTAAAGGGTGTGAACTCACCTTGGTTTGCTCGGCAGTCAAACACAGAAAGTCAATCAAGTCGCAAGTAGTCAATAACGTCCTATCACGGTTATCACGTATAATCAGAGTCGAACCAAGTAGTGCACAAATGTTCAGTACGTTTGGCAATCACGTATAATCAGTAACAGTTAACAGTCAATAGAAGCACATACGGTTCACAAGTTCAGCCCAACTACTTAGGCCCAAACACGTAAAAGCAGTTAACACAGAAGCCCATCAGTCTGGCCCATTAACTAAGGCCCAAAAGTGTGGTCTCGAGTCGCAACCGGACTCGCAAGCATGGTCTCGAGTCATGCTGTGTGTTGATCATGGATGGTTGCGAGTCGCAACTGGTGTCGCAACCATGGTTTCGATTCATCATGCTGAGGTCTCGAGTCGCAACGGGACTCGTAACCTGTGGTTTCGGCTTGTCCTATTATGGTTGCGAGTCGCAACCGCGTGGTCTCGAGTCATCACGCTGTGGTTGCGAGTCGCAACTGCGTGATTGCGAGTCGGTAGCAGTCGTTTTCAAGTTCACGTGTTGATGCAGATGTAGTCAGATTAGTGGTACAATATAATCAGGCCCAATTCCGGAAATAACCAATAGAATCCCACTAACATATTTCCTAATCAGGCTATTAGTCAAAGATGGATCAAAATCACAAGGGTTTTCAATCTTCAACTATCATTCAAAGTGTTCTTCCTATGTTCAAACACATATTCATCAAGTATTCAACCTTTATTCAAACAAAACTATGAACAAGCATCAAAACACTAAACATAACACACAACTCGGTTTTTATATATGTCCGATTTCATGAGAAATGCAAATCCGATTTCATGTATCATCAAGATCTAGTAGTTTAACTCTATTTAACACAAGATGTCATGAGTTCTTTAGCAACACATTCCAACACTATAACTTGTTAACATACATAAAACTTCATCTCATTCATGCATCCATTTAAACACAAACATAACATAAACTAACAATAATCATCAAGAAATACTAACAATAAACATCATCTCATGCATTTTATCATTTAACATGATTAACATAAATCCATAAACATTAAAAGCACTAACCGGTTAATGAAGTGTGTGTGTGTGTCGATCCGAAGTTCCAAGCCCGAGAGTTCTTGTGCTAACCGATTAGATCCGAGAGTCTTGGAGGTGGGTTTGTGTGCTTAAGGCTTAGAGAGAAAAGTAGGAGAGTGTGTGGGTGTAATGTTCAACAAATGGTAAAAACTAACTAAGGCATGGTATATATAGTCAAGTTCCAAGAGTGTGCACCCTTAGTGGGTTTCGAGTGGGGTTCACGGCCCAAAGGCCCAACCGGCCAAAGGTTCTCGGCCCAAGGCCCAAAACCGATTACTAGTCACTCGAGACCTCATGGTCTCGAGTCGGGTTCCTTGTTGTTTCGTGTCGGGTTCTCGGTTCACATATAACACACATACATATATTCATACAATGCACACAAAACAAAGCACATAAAAGTTCACGTTATCATTTTAACTAGTCACATAACGTACAAGCAAGTTACAACGAAAGGTTCTAGATTTCGAGTTGTCACAAATCCGCCTGTGGATCTGTTTCAACTATTGTGATACTCAATATTACAATTTTATTTGGTTGAAATAAATCTATCTTTTTGCTTCCGCTGTGCATGTAAATATTGTGTTGTTTGACTATGAGGATATCAACTACGTCACGATACCCCCACCGGTGACACGTGGAAATATCGGGGTGTGACAGGTTGGTATCAGAGCCAACACTGAGTGAATTAAACACTAGCCTTTTGTGTTTAATCTCAGTTACACAATTGCACAATCCTCGATCCTCGAGTCTAGACAAATAACATAGGACAAACTCTGTTTTGTTTTATTTCTTGTCTTTTATTTTATATATTCTTGTTGTATTAATGTTGACAGGTTTAAAAATGCCGCCAAGATTTAGAGGAGGTAGAGGCAAGGCCTAGTGATGGGCCATGATCATAAAGCCAGGCCTTCTCACCGGCGCACACCGTCCATTACCATGAGTACAAGTCCCCAAGAACCTTGGAGGACATATATTGAACCCGGGAGGCGATCTGTCTCTCTATGCTCCTCACCATCCTACCTTCATTCCTTTGGGCCACAGTTAGAAAATGAGCCCAACAACCCTCAACCTTCATTCATACCTCTTCAGCGATCGAATTCTCACCACTCTTTCGGCGATCCCACTCCCGCCTTTCAGAGCCGGTTCAACCCGGCTAATTACATTTAAGAACCCGTGCGTTTTAACCCACTAGGACCCGAAGATCGCTTTTCGGGTGACAACGACATGGATGAGGACACGGATCCTGTTGAACCAGCAACCGGGACCCCAAACCATCCCATCGAGATCTTTGATGGGTCCTCATTTCACGGATCGCCATACCGCGGTCCAGATAGCTATCAGGCGAGGTTCAACCAGTTTGAATGGTATTTTACACCATCCGAACAATCATCTCCGTACCACCAGCAGCAGTAGCAGGATCCTTCTGTGGATTCCCGATTTGTGGCAGTCACTCCGCCACCACCACCACCAGTTGAGCAGCCGCCTCCGGAACCACCGAGGCGGAGAAGATCAAAGGCACAGATGTCCATGCGAGGAGGAGTCCGCATCAGCACTCCTCAACCCTCGAGTGGCAGCCACTACCCGCCACTCCAAGAAGAAGACCCGCAGATGGGGGGACCATCAAACCCGTCTTAGAAGTACACTCTGCGCTTGGAGCGCCACCATCGGGTTTTGGTAACCCAATCCCTGCATACGCCGGTTCAGCGGCGTATAATCCATTTGAGCAGCCAGCCCACACCAACTACGACTATGCGGAGGTTGACCCATATCAAGCGGCATGGGATTACAATTCTCTTCATCCTGAAGGGCCATACGGTGGCCCTTGGACCACTGGGTACCCACCTTATGTGTACCAGCACCCGCCACCTCCTCAACCTCTGCATCAGCAGCCGCCGCAGCCGCAACTGATCCCGTCGGAACGCCAACAAGAGGTCCTCGATAGATTGGGCAAATGTGAGCGGGACATTCAAAGGGAGTGCAGAAACAACCGAGGCTTCTTCAAGGGGTTATCAGACCTAATCAAGGGGAAGTCCAAAGGAAGGGATTATTGAAGACCCTTGTTTATTTATTTATTTAGTTGTAATCAAGTCCTTGTGTGGACTTTTGTTTCTGTACTCAGCCCCTGCGTGGGCTTGTCTTTTTGCACTCTGCCCCTGCGTGGGCATGTTTTTCTGTTGACCCTTTTGTTTTTTTGTTTTTTTGTTTTCGGAGGGGAAGGTGTAGCCAGGCGAGGGAAGCCCCGAAAGGCTTCTTCACTGGGCGGCTGGGTTTGTTTGTTGTTCCGCCCCTGCGAGGGCATGTTATTTCTTAGAAGTCCCTTTTAGGGCAAAATTTGTACTTGTTTAAATTTTCTTAATGGAATGGTTTAATTTAAATTTTCATATTGTTGTTAATTATATGCATAAACATAAAGCATAAAATGAATGAAAATAACCTTCCTATTAAAAGATCTACCATTATAATAAAATGGCAAAATCTAAAAAGGACAAGACCTATCCATGTGTCATCTTAAGACAAGGCCAAGATGGTAGTTCCATAATTAGATTCAGATCCATATTAACATCTCAATTTAGGATTGTTCTGCGTTAAATATTAAAAGAATCTTAAAGGTAAAACCTAGTCTATATCTCATTGCAGACATGGCCAAGATGGTAAAACCTGCCCAAAAGATTCCAATCCTTGTTAACATCTGTAAACATGTTATCATTTTTGGCAAACTGAGAATCGCTAAAATCACACAGGCCATCTTTAAACTGGGTTATTCTAATTTCCCTTATGTATGTAACCATCCCTTAAGGATGAAGTGCCTACTGGCTATAAATAATATCCCTTGGGACTAAAGACGGTAGTAGCCTACAACTCCCTGTCTAGAAAAGGTAATGAACTTTGATTCAAATCCTAATACCTCGATTTTGTGAAAATCCTGGTTTATAATTAAATTAAATATGTCTACGTGACTAGGCCTTTGGTGCTATTATTGACTTATAATTAGGATTATAATAAGGTCCTAAATCTTTATAAATAATTAACAAATTAACCAAAAATGGCTATTAAAACCATGGTTAATAGAACATAAAATGCTATGAAACTTTCTAAATAAACTTTGTCTATTATCTCTTTTATGTAGCAATTAAAGCTACATGACAAGGTCAGAGGAGGTAAACAGTCATTCGGTAGAAAACCATGATAATACCAAAATACATGTGACCGGGGCAGAACTGCAAGCATTAATAGATAATGCTGTTACCAAAGCAATGGAGCGGCAGTATAGTGAATATAGTGGGACTCGAAGTAGGACCCTATCCACACCGCCCTCTAAATCTGTCCCTAAAACCCATTATGAAGCCCTTAGCAAACCACCCTCTACCAACCTAAGCCCCAGAAAGAGGATGTCCAACATTCCTCAAATCAGCACAGCATTCCATCCAAGAGAATTGTGCTAAATCAAGAACCACGAGCTAAAGGTTGTACTTATAAATACTTTGTTTCTTGTAAACCCCAGGATTTCACTAGGGAGAAAGGGGCAGTGGATTGCATGACTTGGTTGGATGAGATGGACAAGGTGGTAGATATAGTGGTTGTGCTGAAAGGGATATTTAAAGTTTGTATCTCAGTCCTTTAAGGGTGAGGCCCTAGCCTGGTGGAGATCGTTAATTCAAGCTACCGGGAATTTTCCATTGTACAATATGACATGGGATCAATTCGTTACTCTCATCAAGGAGAACTATTGCCCTCAGCACGAGGTTGAGAAGATTGAATCTGATTTCTTATCACTGGTGATGAAAAACCTGGACTGCCAAGCCTACCTTACGAGCTTTAATACAATGTCAAGGATGGTTCCTTATCTTGTGACCCCGGAACCCAAAAGGATAGCTCGTTTCATTGGGGGATTAGCCCCAGAGATTAAGGAAAGCGTGAAGGCCTCTCGGCCAGCTACATTCAGGTCTGCAGCTGATATATCCTTGTCCCTCACACTGGATGCGGTCAGGAAGAGATCGCTGAAGAACTCAGATGCTGAAAAGAGAAAACGTGAGGATGACAACTCACGCCGTTCGGATAAGAAACGCAAGGGAAATTCCGACCATAAAAAGAGTTCTGGGTTTAAAAAGGAGGGTCAACAGTCTGGCGATAAGCCTAAGTGTAAAATTTGCAAGAAGCACCATTTCGGGAGGTGCAGATATGAGTCAAAATCCCAGTCACAGCCAAGGGCATGTGGGATTTGTAAGTCAAGTGAACACAGGACTCTGGAATGCAAGAAGCTGAAGGACACAACTTGCTACAGTTGTAACAAAAAAGGGCACATTAAGACAAACTGCCCAAAGGTTGCAAAGAAAGCTGAGGAAGGAAAGAAGACCAATGCCAGGGTCTTTCAGATGAACGCACCGGAGGCTATCCAGAACGACAACGTGATCACAGGTACCTTTCTCATAAATGATGTCTATGCAAGGGTACTTTTTAATTCAGGAGCTGATAAGTCGTTCGTAGATAATAAGTTTTGTGAATTATTGAAATTGCCTGTTAAAGCCTTAAGTGTGAAGTATGAGGTTGAATTAGCCGACGGCACCATAGAAACAGCCTCGACTGTGTTAGATGGATGTGTAATATCCATTAGGAATCACCCCTTCCCGTTGTCCTTACTTCCTTTTAAGCTAGTTGGTTTTGATATAGTAATAGGCATGGATTGGTTATCGCATAACCAAGCCCAGATTGTGTGCAACAAGAAGCAAGTAGTGATCAAGACTCCGTCTGGTGAGCCACTTACCATCCAGAGAGATACCCAATATGGACTGCCCACGCAAGTGTCTATGCTCAAAGCATCCAGATGCCTGAAGAAGGGTTGTGTCATTTATATGGCACAAGTAACCGTAGATGAGCAGAAGCCCAAGATTGAAGATATACCAGTCATTTCGGAATACCCTGAAGTTTTCCCTGAAGAACTACTTGGCTTACCACCAGATGGACAAGTAGAGTTTAGAATTGATATCATCCCTGGAGCAGCACCTGTTGCGAGAGCGCCTTATAGATTGGCACCAACAGAGATGAAGGAATTGAGGACGCAGCTAGATGACTTGCTAGCCAAAGGTTTTATTAGACCTAGTTCGTCTCCTTGGGGAGCGCCAATCTTGTTTGTCAAGAAGAAGGATGGATCAATGCGTCTATGCATTGATTACCGTGAGCTAAATAAGGTTACTATCAAGAATAGGTATCCTTTGCCAGGATCGACGATCTGTTCGATCAATTACAGGGAGCAAGCTACTTTTCTAAGATTGATTTAAGGTCAGGCTATCATCAATTGAAGGTCAAAGATGAAGAAGATGTGCACAAGACTGAATTTAGGACTCGTTATGGTCATTACGAGTTCCTAGTGATGCCTTTTGGGCTCACTAATGCACCTACCGCATTCATGGATCTCATGAATCGTGTCTGCAAGCCTCACTTGGATAAATTTGTTATTGTTTTCATCGATGACATTCTCATTTACTCGAAAAGTCAAGCTGACCACGAGAAGCATCTCCGTTGTATCCTGAAACTGCTACAACAAGAAAAGCTCTATGCCAAATTTTCTAAGTGTGAATTTTGGCTTCATGAAGTCCAATTTCTTGGACATGTTGTTAGTGAGCGCGGTATCCAAGTAGGTCCCGCTAAGATAGAAGCTATTATGAACTGGAAAGAGCCAAAGACGCCTACGGAGATTCGGAGCTTTCTAGGACTGGCAGGATATTACAAACGATTTATCGAAAACTTCTCAGGAATTGCAGCACCCCTGACATTACTCACTTGCAAGAATAGCAAGCTTGATTGGGGGCCTAAGCAGCAAGAATCCTTTGATACTTTGAAGCAGAAGTTGAGCAGTGCTCCTGTATTGACATTGTCAGATGGGATTGATGAGTTTGTGGTATATTGTGATGCATCACACATCGGTATGGGCTGTGTGTTGATGCAGAAAGGCAAGGTCATTGCCTACGCTTCACGTCAGTTAAAGGTGCACGAGAAGAATTACACCACCCATGACTTGGAGCTGGGTGCCGTTGTATTTGCACTAAAACTTTGGAGGCATTACCTGTATGGAACTAAGTGTGTGATCTATTATGATCACAAAAGCCTTCAACATCTGTTCAATCAGAAGGATTTGAATATGAGGCAGCGACGATGGATGGAAACCTTGAATGATTATGACTGTGAGATAAGATACCATCCTGGCAAGGCAAATGTAGTCGCTGATGCCTTAAGTAGAAAGGAAAGAGTGAAGCCTCTAAGAATCAATGCCAAGAGCATTGAGATAAAGAATAATTTAAATGAAAGATTGTTAGCTGCGCAGAAAGAAGCTGTTTTGGAAGCTAACTATCCTGAGTAAAAGCTAGGAGTACCTGAAGAATAGTCATCCTGTGGCAAGGACGGAATTCTAAGATTAAATGGACGAATATGGGTTCCTGTTTATGGAGGACTTCGGGATATTATCCTCCAGGAAGCCCACAGTTCAAATATTCCGTTCATCCTGGAGCTGATAAGAGGTACCAGGATTTGAAGGCAAATTATTCGTGGATAGGCTTGAAGAAGTCTATAGCTGCCTATGTAGCTAAATGTTTGACGTGTGCGCAAGTCAAAGTTGAACATCAAAAGCCGTCAGGTTTGCTACAACAGCCTGAAATCCCCACTTGGAAATCGAAAATGGTGACGATGGATTTCATCACCAAGTTGCCAAAGACAAAGAAAGGGAATGATACTATATGGGTCATAATTGATAAACTGACTAAGTCAGCACATTTCCTACCCATTAAGGAGACTTATAGCTCTAACATGTTAGCCCAATTGTATGTAGAAAAGATTGTATCTCTACATGGCGTACCAGTATCTATTATCTCTGACAGGGATACTAAATACACATCCCATTTTTGGAAAAGTTTCCAATAATCTTTGGGCACGCATTTGAATTTTAGTACAGCTTACCATCCTCAAACGGATGGGCAGAGTGAGCGTACCATTCAAACTCTGGAAGACATGCTACGTGCATGTGTAATTGACTTAGGTGGTAGCTGGGATAAGCACCTACCATTGGTCGAGTTCTCCTATAACAATAGCTACCATACAAGCATTCAGGCTGCGCCTTTTGAGGCATTATATGGTAGGAAATGCAGAACGCCTATTTGTTGGGCAGAAGTAGGGGAAACTCAATAGGTTCTGACATAGTCTTTGAAACGATAGACAAGATTGTCCAGACTCGTGACCGCCTGAAAGCTGCCAGGGATAGGCAGAAGAGTTATGCTGACAAAAGACGAAAACCTCTGAAGTTTGAGGTTGGAGATAAAGTTTTGATTAAAGTATCACCCTGGAAAGGGGTGATGCGATTTGGTAAGAAAGGTAAGTTAAGCCCGAGATACATAGGACCATTCGAGATCATCGAATGTGTAGGAACAGTGGCTTATAAGTTAAACTTACCTAAAGAGCTCAGTGGTATTCACAATGTATTCCACATCTGCAATCTGAAGAAATGTCTAGCGGATGAATCGCTAGTCATACCACACACAGATGTGCACATAGATGAGAGCTTGAAATTTGTGGAAAAACCTTTGTCGATTGAGGATCGACAAGTAAAGAAGCTTCAAAGGAAGCATGTGCCTATTGTAAAGGTAAAATGGGATGCCCGTAGAGGCCCCGAATACACGTGGGAGTTAGAGTCCACCATGAAAGAAAAGTACCCTCAGTTGTTCTAATAAATCTCGAGGTCGAGATTTCTTTTAAGGGGGTGAGGATGTAACACCTCGTAAAATCGTACCCAATAAAATAAAGAAACGTGTCAAGTAATACAAACGTGTTATGAACCCGGATCCAGATAAACATGTACGGTAGGATTTAAAAACGTCGACATGTTAGTTTATACCTCTGAGCGACCTATTAATAAATCCCTAACCAGGATATACTTAATCAACATCTAAATTGTATAAATAAATCTGGTTATCCTAAATAATAAATTGATTGTAACTAAGACATGGATCCAATGTGAATTCTCGATAATTTTGACGTTCAAAACCTCCCACAAGAATCCAAAGTTGTGTTAGTACATGCAAGGCATGCAACGGCTAAAAACTTGGTCCTCTCTACTGAAAAGAAGCACAAGATTCAGACTAACAAGATTGCATGGCCAAAGCTTGAAAGTTTGCAATTTTTTGTCTTCTGATGAAGGCTTACGGACCGCAAAGGTAGTCCCTTACGGTCCGTAAGATGGTGGAGCTGGGCGATCAGGTCCGGGGAGTGGATACGGACCGCAAGGTCAAAGGCTTACGGTTCGTAAGACCTGTAACTGAGCGAATTTTTGGACAGTTGCCTGTTAAGCAGGTTGCACCGCCTTATATGGGTGGTTTTCGAAAATAGGGACCTTGCAACTGGTATTTAGCAACATAGGGACACCTGAGAACATCCTATAGCATTAGTAGAGTGGCTTGGGATGATCTTGTGCATTTGGGGTTCCTATATAAAGAAGTGAAGTTGCAACCATTTTTCACATTCATTCAAACTCACTTCAAGACTGGTCTCTGGAGCTCTCTGGTCAGCAACCAACTTCTCTGAGGCTCCATAATCATAATTAGGCTCTTGTAAGTGTCCTTAACCCTTCTTAATTCAGTTTAGCTTAGTTAATTAGCTAAAAGTCAAACCGTCGTAATTAAGGTTTGACTTCGAGATTAATCCATAATTATCCAGTCAAATCTCGAATTAGAAGTACCTATGAGTAGGTAATTATGTGGGTAATAAACCCTTAAAAGGGTACTCCCTGATTACCACTCTAAGTATGTCAAATGTCGGGTCAAAGTTAACTTTAAAAAAGTCAACAAAAAGCTTATTTTCAAATTAAGGCATAATTAACAATGTAGAAGCCATACAACCTGTTTTATCATTAATATAACTTGGTAATTAATGTAAGAACATGTCTAAACATGTTCAACCCGATAATTTTCAGTTTAGGCTCGGTTTGGGACCGAAAGTCACATAGTTTGACTTCTGCTTTGACTTTCAGTTCTGACCCGTTTGAGCTTAGTTTGGAAATGCCTTAGAGCCTTAATAGGACCAGGTTACATGTTAGTATAACCCTCTATGATTATACAACTTGGTTCATTAGATATCCGATTCATATGCATGTTTCCGTTAATTGCTTAAATGTTGACTATTATGCCCTTTTCACCATAAAATGTGAATTTTGGAAAAGTAAAAGAGTAGAAACCTTCATTACTAATTTATAAACTTGTCCCTAAAATTTGGCATCAGTTTGAGGTCTAGAATAGGAATTATGCTCATTAGCGTAAATAAGAAGTTTTTAGTAATTTAATGGCATGATTAGCATATAGCCTATCTAAACCCAATTTTTGATACCAAACTTTTTACCTACTCATATAAAATAATATTTTGGGATTTTTGGAGATTTTTATTTATTTTTAGGCTGAGCATAACTTAGAGTTCTAAGCTTAATTCGGTTATTGCCGGTTTTGCCCTTTTTGGCTATAAAAAGAGTTCTACAAATCTTTTTGATACCAAACCTTTTTCTACTGATCTAATATGTTAAATAAAATATTTTGAGCCTTCTGGAATAATAAAAACATTAGCTTTCCTTTAAAAATCCGTAAATGGCACCAAATCGCCTTGTTAGCGTTTTGAACGCATAGTATGTATCAAAACTAGTTTAAATATATAAGGGTTGATGCTTACGGATATTTTCAGTGACTTTTTATATTTTAATAGTAAACAAAAGTTTCAAACTCAGATTTCGAGTTTTGACCTTTTAGGCTTATGTGAAATTACCAAAATGCCCCTACGGTGCATAGTATGATTATAATTAATAAATTTCACATATATATGCTAACCTGCTATTATGACTTATTAAATTAAGTATATTTACTGAGTTAATCATACCTATAACTCAGATTACTAATTAAACTCTTTTATACTCTTTTAAATGACCAAAATGCCCTTCCGGGGCATAATTTGAGTTTAAAATCATTTTGGGCATAATAGAAGATATCTTACTGATGTCACAACATATTTAAGGCACATTAACTTAGGAAACTTGTATATGACTCTTATGGTTACTCGTTACGCACTTTTCGCGTTCCGAGCGGCGTATGTAACTAGTTTGCATATATTAGCCGAAACGGGTCAAACCATATCATTTTTGTCTCAAAATCCAGTGTCACACCCCCAAAACCCACACGCGGAGTACCACCGCTTGGGAGCGTGACTGACCAGGATCAAGCCACCAATCATATTGAACATGTAGTAAATAATAATAATTAACCATCAATACGAAAGGTGTTTATCAAACCAACGTAATTAAGTATAGCGGAAGCATTAATGTAAAACCCAATCATAAGTATTAATGTATGAAATAACATAAGTAATCTCGATCCATTTGCCCACAACGACCTGCTCCTCCCTGTGCAAGCTCCCAGAATGTACCTAAGGTCCTGCAAGGCATGCAGCAAATAATCAACAACTAGTTGAGCGAGTTCACAGAAAGTAAATTCATAACAGTAATGTGTAAGTTCATCTAGTGGGGGCTTCCCATACAAGTATATACTATTGGTGAGGGATTCTCACATTTATCCTTTACAATGGGGGCTTCCCATTATGGTACTTACTAGACTATTTGCAACCATGTGTTCTTCTTAAACCGAGAACAGGAATACGTACTAGGTCACGCAGGATTTACGTGAGTGCCCTTCCCCGAGGACAGTGGTACGCGTGGGGTTTACGTAGGATTTACGTAAGTGTCCTTCCGACCCGGAAGACAGTAGTGGGTATTAGGTTACGTAGGATTTACGTAAGTGTCCTCTCGACCCGGGAGACAATGGCAGATACTAGTTTACGTAGGTTTTACGTAAGTGTCCTGACTATCCTGAGGACGATGGTCTATAGTCTAGTGATTGCGTAAGTACGAGTAATCATTCCATATCAAACATTCCAACCCAATTCCCAACCCGGGAATCCCATGCCTTGGCTGTGTGAACTCACCTTGGTTTGCTCGGCAGATACACAAAGAGAGAGGGTTCTTGAACTAAAGTGGTCAACCACGTCCTACCAGGGTTACCACACAAGTCAGGTTTTGACTTAAGTAATACGCGTATGTTTACACAAAATCTAACAAGTCACGAGCACGTATAGTTCATTGCAACACGTTGGGTACGTTAACAGTCAAGAATATATCATATTCATTCTTGTGCGATCCAAACTATAAACCCATATGTACCCGGCCCATCATCATACAAACAAGTAACACATCTCGGCCCAAATAAAATAGTGTACGTGTGCCTTGTGCGATCCGATTAATACCCAGCCCAACATGTCATTCGGCCCAACAGTTTATGAACATAACACTTTGTGCGATCCATGAAGGCTTGTGCGATCGGCCCTGTTATACGATGGATAGTTTTGGGCCATTCGGCCCAACAGTTAAGCTGATCCGCCAACCTTGTGCGATTTAGGGGATCTTGTGCGATCAATACCCCTTGTGCGACTGGACCAGACTTGTGTGATTGGACCTCTTGTACGCTTGAGAGGTCTTGTGCGATCAGTTACAAGTTTCCGTGAATTTAGCAATCAGTTACAACAATCAATTGTTTCCAAATTCAACATTCTATCAATTAACACAATTTCTATTATCTGCCTAGCAAACCATCGATCAAACAGGACTTTTATTACCAATTCACATGAACCCTAACATCATATCATAATATCATCTAACAATTCATATAACCATATAGCCGAGAACATCAATTAACCCGATTTACCTAGCTCATTAACCAGCTATAATCCGATTAAATCTAGACACACACATGGCCGGTTATCATGAGTACTACCATTACGATTTAACAAGAATACCAACATCATCACGATCATGCAAACCGAACATGTAACCATACATCAATACTAAAATCACCATTCAATTATCAACCCTAATCATTCAAGTCTAAGCAATGAAATCATGTAATCATTCAATTAAACAAAACAATACAGACACTAACCGATTAGGAGGTAACAAAGGTGATCCGAGTAGTATGAATCTTCGGTTAGAAAGGTGTGTGTGCCGTCGGGTTTCCAAGCAAGACGAGAGAAAGAGAGAGTCTAGGGTTGTTGTGTGTTGTGAGTTTTTGGTAACAAATGAGAAACAAAAGCCCCCAAGGTTGTTTGTTCACGTGAATGGGGAGTGGGCCGAGCCCAACTCGGTGCTTACTAATCCGAATGCAAAGTGTAGAGCCCAAAAGGCTTGTGCGGTCCGAAAGGTGTTGTGCGATTCGAGTTCTCTAGTGTTGTGCGGTTCAATACATACATGCACACATAATACACATAAAACAAAACATTCATTAAATCATATAATTCAGTTCTCATAAACACGTAACGTTACATCAAAGTAAGTCTAAAGTTCGGGTTGTCACATTATCCCCAACTAAATAGAAATTTCGTCCCGAAATTTGGTATGCACTCACTGAGGAAGCTAGGTAAGTTCAATCGTTCACTGGTTTTTCCTGGGGTGTCACATCCTCCCCCCGTTGATCTGGAATTTCGTCCCTAAATTCCGAAGTAGTAGCTTCATCCTCAGTAGTGGTTGCATTGGTTCCGAATAACTGGGGGTACTTTTCTGTCATCCTATCTTCGCGTTCCCAGGTGTACTCTGGGCCACGTTTGGAGTTCCAACGTACTCGAACAAGAGGGATTCTCTTGTTTTTGAGGACCTTCACATCCCGGTCCGTGATTTCAACTGGTTCCTCGACGAACTGCAACCGCTCGTCGATCGTGAGTTCCTTAAAAGGAATGATGAGGGTTTCATCTGATAGGCACTTCTTTAGGTTCGACACATGAAAGACATTGTGAACTGCCCCGAGTTCAGCTGGTAGGTTCAATCTGTAGGCTACCTTGCCGATTTTCTCTACGATCTCGAATGGTCCGACATATCGCGGATTTAGTTTGCCCCGTTTGCCAAAACGAACCACACCCTTCCAGGGTGAGACTTTAAGTAAAACCCGGTCCCCGACCTGAAATTCCAATGGCTTTCTACGCTTGTCCGCGTAGGCTTTCTGACGGTCGCGTGCTGCCGCCATGCGCTGTCGTATCTGTGCAATCTTTTCTGTGGCGTCCACTACAATCTCTGGACCCGTGATCTGACTATCCCCCACCTCTGCCCAACAGAGAGGTGACCGACATTTACGCCCGTACAATGCCTCGAATGGAGCGGCTTGTATGCTGGTGTGATAACTGTTATTGTTTGAGAACTCCACCAAAGGGAGGTGCTTTTCCCAGCCGTTGCCGAAATCAATAACGCATGCCCGAAGCATGTCTTCAAGAGTTTGGATCGCTCGCTCAGACTGCCCATCCGTCTGAGGATGATATGCTGTGCTCATGTCTAGTCGTGAGCCGAAAGATTTGTGCATTGCTTGCCAAAGTTCTGACGTGAATCGTGCATCGCGATCCGAAATGATGGATGTGGGCACCCCATGCCTCGAAACAACTTCTTTAAGATAGACGTCTGCGATAGTGGAGAACTTATCCGTTTCCTTTATAGGTATGAAGTGTGCAGACTTGGTGAGTCGATCCACGATCACCCATATGGTATCATTCCCACGCTGGGATCTAGGTAGGCCTGTAACGAAATCCATGGAAATTTCTTCCCATTTCCATTGAGGTATCTTAGGCTGCTGAAGTAGGCCCGCTGGTTTCTGGTATTCAACCTTGACTCTCGCACAGGTCAAGCATTTTCCAACGTACGTAGCGATGTGGGCCTTCATGCTTGGCCACCAGTATGTTGTTCTGATGTTGTGGTACATCTTATCCGACCCTGGATGTACCGAGTAGCGACACTTGTGTGCTTCGTCCATTACAAGTTCGCGTAGACCGCCATAAAGTGGGACCCAAATACGCCCCGTTACATAGTAGGCGCCGTCTGCCTTCTGTTCTAACCGCTGTCGTGAGCCGCGTAGGGCTTCTGCCTTAACGTTTTCTGGTTTCAATGCTTCTACCTGAGCATCTCGTATCTGTGCAGGAAGGCTAGACTGAATCATAAGCTGTAGCGCTCGCACGCGCCGTGGTAAAGTGTCTTTCCGACTGAGGGCATCAGCCACAACGTTGGCTTTGCCTGGATGATACTTGATAGCGCATTCGTAATCGTTCAGAAATTCAACCCATCGTCGTTGACGCATGTTCAAATCCTTCTGCTTAAGGATATGCTCGAGACTCCTGTGATCGGTGTAAATCGTGCACCTGGTACCGTACAGGTAGTGTCGCCATATCTTAAGCGCGAAAACAACAGCTCCCAGCTCTAAATCGTGCGTCGTGTAGTTCCGTTCATGAATCTTAAGTTGGCGTGAAGCGTAAGCAATAACCTTGTCCCGCTGCATCAATACACACCCAAGACCCTGGATGGATGCATCACAATATACTACGAAATCGTCTGTGCCCTCTGGCAAAGAGAGGATAGGTGCACTGCAAAGTCTATCTTTTAATTACTGAAAAGCAGTTTCCTGCGTGTTGCCCCAACGGTAGGTGACACCCTTCTGTGTCAGTAGTGTAAGTGGTTGCGCGATCTTGGAGAAGTCTTTGATAAACCGTCTGTAGTAACCCGCCAAGCCCAAGAATTGGCGTATTTCCGTTGGCGTACGCGGTGCAGGCCAGTTTCTGATCGAGTCTACCTTGGATGGATCGACATGGATCCCATCCTTGTTCACTACGTGGCCTAGAAAGTGGACTTCACGAAGCCAGAAGTCGCATTTCGAAAACTTAGCGTATAGCTGCTCCTTCCGAAGGAGTTCCAAAATAAGGCGTAGGTGCTGCTCGTGTTCCTCCTGACTTTTGGAGTAGATCAAAATGTCGTCGATGAAAACAATGACGAACTTGTCAAGATAGGGTTTGCACACCCTGTTCATAAGATCCATAAATACGGCAGGCGCGTTCGTTAATCCAAACGGCATGACGAGGAACTCGTAGTGACCGTAACGAGGTCTGAAGGCTGTCTTGGAGACGTCCTCATCCCGGACTCTCAGCTGATGGTACCCTGACCTCAAATCTATCTTAGAATAGTAACTCGACCCTTGCAACTGGTCGAATAAGTCGTCGATGCGCGGAAGAGGATAACGGTTCTTCACCGTCACCTTGTTCAGTTCACGGTAGTCGATGCACATTCTGAACGTACCGTCTTTCTTTCTCACGAAAAGTACTGGAGCTCCCCAAGGCGAAGAGCTTGGACGAATGAAGCCCTTTTCCAAGAGCTCTTGTAGCTGCTTTGACAATTCTTCCAATTCTGATGGAGCTAGACGATATGGTGCGCGAGCTATGGGTGCTGCTCCTGGAGCGAGCTCGATTTGAAATTCGACCTGACGGTGAGGCGGTAATCCAGGTAAATCTTCAGGAAACATCTGAGGGTTGTCGCGAACAATTGGAATATCCTCCAATTTCTTTTCCTTTGCTGATGCGTCTGTAACGAGTGCCAAGATTGCGGTGTGACCCTTCCGCATACATTTCTGAGCCTTCAAGAAAGAGATGATGCCAACCACAGCACCACTCTTGTCGCCTTGGACTTCGAGAGATTCTTGACCAGTACGGGGAATGCGGACAATCTTTTCTTTGCATCGGATTTCTGATTGCTGTTGTTGCTGGAGATTCTGATTTTGAGGCCGTGGGCTCCTGAATCCTTAGCTTCATGGCCCATCTTGAGACACCTCTAGCAACGTCCCTCGTTGCACTAACCACCGTGGTGTCTGTTGCAATGGTTACACATTGGGTGAATTCCCCGATATCCACCCTGCCCCTAACCACCAGAAGTTGACTGACTCGGCTCTGGTGATTACTATTCTTGCGTTGCTGCTGTGCTTGAGACTGAACAGTAGCGGAAACCCTTGCTGGAATACCCATCCCATTCTTGCTTGTTGTCACTAGTAGTAGCGGGAGTAGCAGAAGTGATAGCGGTAATAATACCGCTGATACAACTAGGCAACTTGTTCTGTTCCACTGCTTGATCCGTGAGGTGATGAGCAAGACGCTGAATGTCTTGGTTATTGTCGAGGTTAGCCGATGCAGCATGGCTCTGAACCTCTGAGGCTAGACCCTTGAGGTACAATTCGATACGCTTGATTGGAGGGTCCACCATGGTTGGACACAGGATGGCCAGTTCGTTCGACCGTTTCGTATGAGCTTCAATTCCTGACCCCGTCATTTTCAAATGGTAAAGCTCCACTTCCAACTTGTGGATGTCATCACGCGTGCAGTATTCCCTTTTAATGCGTTTCTTTGAATTCGTTCCAGGGGGTGGCGTTAGCAGCTGCCAACCCTTGTATCTGTACTTGTGTGTTCCACCAGGTTAGCGCGATTCCTTCCAAAGTACCAGTGGCGTACTTGACCCTGCGAGCCTCAGGGCATTCACACATCTCGAATACTGACTCGAGCTTCCCAAACCAATGGAGTAGTCCCACTACTCCTTCTGTGCCACTGAATGTGCTTGGACGACAGTCCTTGAAGTCCATGAAAGTGCAGACAGGTTGCTGTGCGTTCTGACCCGTTGCGCGAGGAAGATAGGTCAAGGTTAAGCGCGAGAGTTGGGTCACGAGAGTAGGATCTAACATCCTAGGATAGGTTTGGAATAGCAGGTTATACCTCCTGCTTGTGCGGCTGCAAGTGCCGCAGCAACTTGAGCTTGAACGAGAGCCTCTAGCTGGGCTTGAGTCATGTTCACACGTCCGGACATGATCTTTATAGTAAAGGTAGTGTAAGTAAGAATGGTTCGCGAGTAGGGCGATGACAGAAAAGTGTAAGCACGTAGGTGTTCTCATGTAATAAAGTCATGTGTATCTAAGCGTAATGCGAGCAAAGTTCTATATAGTTCTATCATGCAGACAATAATCATAAACCTTATTACCTAGGAGGTCGAGTCTTGCACGTGGAGCGAAGCGTCGTTGTGGATCGTTGAGAGCACTGTTCTGGTTATAGTCTGGTTTTAATAAAAACGTTTTCCCATATTAAAACCAAGTTCTCTATAACCAATGGCTCTGATACCAATCTGTCACACCCCCAAAACCCACACGCGGAGTACCACCGCTTGGGAGCGTGACTGACCAGGATCAAGCCACCAATCATATTGAACATGTAATAAATAGTAATAATTAACCATCAATACGAAAGGTGTTTATCAAACCAACGTAATTAAGTATAGCGGAAGCATTAATGTAAAACCCAATCATAAGTATTAATGTATGAAATAACATAAGTAATCTCGATCCATTTGCCCACAACGACCTGCTCCTCCCTGTGCAAGCTCCTAGAATGTACCTAAGGTCCTGCAAGGCATGCAGCAAATAATCAACAACTAGTTGAGCGAGTTCACAGAAAGTAAATTCATAACAGTAATGTGTAAGTTCATCTAGTGGGGGCTTCCCATACAAGTATATACTATTGGTGGGGGATTCTCACATTTATCCTTTACAATGGGGGCTTCCCATTATGGTACTTACTAGACTATTTGCAACCATGTGTTCTTCTTAAACCGAGAACAGGAATACGTACTAGGTCACACAGGATTTACGTGAGTGCCCTTCCCCGAGGACAGTGGTACGCGTGGGGTTTACGTAGGATTTACGTAAGTGTCCTTCCGACCCGGAAGATAGTAGTGGGTATTAGGTTACGTAGGATTTACGTAAGTGTCCTCCCGACCCGGGAGACAATGGCAGATACTAGTTTACGTAGGTTTTACGTAAGTGTCTTGACTATCCTGAGGACGATGGTTATATAGTCTAGTGATTGCGTAAGTACGAGTAATCATTCCATATCAAACATTCCAACCCAATTCCCAACCCGGGAATCCCATGCCTTGGCTGTGTGAACTCACCTTGGTTTGCTCGGCAGATACACAAAGAGAGAGGGTTCTTTAACTAAAGTGGTCAACCACGTCCTAACAGGGTTACCACACAAGTCAGGTTTTGACTTAAGTAATACGCGTATGTTTACACAAAATCTAACAAGTCACGAGCACGTATAGTTCATGGCAACACGTTGGGTACGTTAACAGTCAAGAATATATCATATTCATTCTTGTGCGATCCAAACTATAAACCCATATGTACCCGGCCCATCATCATACAAACAAGTAACACATCTCGGCCCAAATAAAATAGTGTACGTGTGCCTTGTGCGATCCGATTAATACCCAGCCCAACATGTCATTCGGCCCAACAGTTTATGAACATAACACTTTGTGCGATCCATGAAGGCTTGTGCGATCGGCCCTGTTATACGATGGATGGTTTTGGGCCATTCGGCCCAACAGTTAAGCTGATCCGCTAACCTTGTGCGATTTAGGGGATCTTGTGCGATCAATACCCCTTGTGCGACCGGACCAGACTTGTGTGATTGGACCTCTTGTATACTTGAGAGGTCTTGTGCGATCAGTTACAAGTTTCCGTGAATTAAGCAATCAGTTACAACAATCAATTGTTTCCAAATTCAACATTCTATCAATTAACACAATTCCTATTATCTGCCTAGCAAACCATCGATCAAACAGGACTTTTATTACCAATTCACATGAACCCTAACATCATATCATAATATCATCTAACAATTCATATAACCATATAGCCGAGAACATCAATTAACCCGATTTACCTAGCTCATTAACCAGCTATAATCCGATTAAATCTAGACACACACATGGCCGGTTATCATGAGTACTACCATTACGATTTAACAAGAATACCAACATCATCACGATCATGCAAACCGAACATGTAACCATACATCAATACTAAAATCACCATTCAATTATCAACCCTAATCATTCAAGTCTAAGCAATGAAATCATGTAATCATTCAATTAAACAAAACAATACAGACACTAACCGATTAGGAGGTAACAAAGGTGATCCGAGTAGTATGAATCTTCGGTTAGAAAGGTGTGTGTGCCATCGGGTTTCCAAGCAAGACGAGAGAAAGAGAGAGTCTAGGGTTGTTGTGTGTTGTGAGGTTTTGGTAACAAATGAGAAACAAAAACCCCCAAGGTTGTTTGTTCACGTGAATGGGGAGTGGGCCGAGCCCAACTCGGTGCTTACTAATCCGAATGCAAAGTGTAGAGCCCAAAAGGCTTGTGCGGTCCGAAAGGTGTTGTGCGATTCGAGTTGTCTAGTGTTGTGCGGTTCAATACATACATGCACACATAATACACATAAAACAAAACATTCATTAAATCATATAATTCAGTTCTCATAAACACGTAACGTTACATCAAAGTAAGTCTAAAGTTCGGGTTGTCACATCCAGAATGTGTTTAAGTTACCTATATTAAACAAGCATACAAGTTTGTCGTGTTAAAACCACATTCTAAAACGGTCTTCGCTTAATCATGCGCTTAAACCGTATTCTTTTTTTAAAACTAACCGGTCTAAGCTTAGGCTAAATTAAAGACTTGTTAGGAGTCTAATAGGTTATTATGAACGTTCGTTCCAGAATAGGAGACTCGGTAAAAGCTATTTGCACTTGCTTATTGTGACTATACTTGCTCAGGTAAATACTTTTAACTTATTTTCCCTATACGGGCTTGGGGTATGGTATCTAAAATACCGCTTGGTCGGGCATTGAATCTTTAATCGTATGATGGTTAAATCATTGAAATGACCCGTTTAAATTGTTTTGTTTGCTTAAAACCTTTGGGGGGTTAATGACCATGTCCCAGATATCCTTGGCATCATTCAAAGAAATGGCCACGACCTTAGCATGCGGGTGTAGGCGTACACCCGCCAGTGCATTTATAAATAATAAGGTATAACCACTGGGTTCGGGTTCAACCCGCCGCGGGACTATACCATGTGGTGTGTCAATTAATCTTTAACCCGGTGTTCAACCCGGGCTACTGAACGTATAAGAAACATGTAATTCTTTTACAAGATTATATACAAATAACTATCCCAAGTTATAAAAGTTTTGTGCCATGTGCATTCAAATCAGTTTTAAACATTTTCAAAATGAGTCAGTTAAATTGTATTTACCGGTGTAAACTGACGTATTTTCCCAAAAAGGCTAAGTGCAGGTACTACTCGTAATAGGCTGGACTCTCCTAAGCATCAAATAGAAGTCTCGCAAGCTTAGATGCATAAAGTCTGCTGAACAAAGTTTCCTCTTTATTTTGATCCGCCTGTGGATCTGTTTCAACTGTTGTGATACTCAATATTACAATTTTATTTGGTTGAAATAAATCTATCTTTTTGCTTCCGCTGTGCATGTATATATTGTGTTGTTTGACTATGACGATATCAACTGCGTCACGATACCCCCACCGGGCCCACCGGTGACACGTGGAAATATCGGGGTGTGACAAGGGGGGGGGGTATAGGGTTGGGTTTCAACTAGCTAGTTAGTTTGGTTAGTTAGAATCTAAGTGTTAAGGTTAGTTTTAGATGTTATGCAATTATATGGTGTGTTCGGTGACCATAACTAGCTCGGAAATGACAAAACAATGCTTCTAGTGAAAATTTGGTGTTTCGGGTAGTGTCCGGTTGTTCGGTTGGTTACCGGTTCGTTAAAGTGCTAAACTACGCAGTTTAGTGTGCTTTATGTTCCCTTTTGTGACAGTTTTGATTCCCGACACCTAGGAAGGTATTCTGGACCATTAAACTATAATTCTGCATAATATTATGTTGTTAAAAAGCTGATTTTTGCTGAAAATTGCATAATGTTGCAGTTTATGTGAGTTTTAGGCACTTTTCGGCACTTAAACTATCACTAGGAAGGCAGTTTTATGATCCTTACTTTCCTACACACTATACTAGTGTAACTCTTGGTTTCTGGCTCATTCTGTGTCTTAATATCATGTCTGTCTGAGTACTGAACTCTCGTCAGTACTTCTAGTTTGTCTGATAACTATGCTATCTTTGTCTCGTGCATCATTTGAATCATAAAGTGTTGCATGCAATAATGATATGAAATCATGCAATATGGGACGCACTTGTATGTACATGACAATAATCATAAAGCATTCATGTCATTAATTTAAATCAGCACAGTCATTAAGCCACAAATTACTATTTAATTATTGTACGGATACATGGAATTTTGACAGTTAGTTCAATAGTTCCAGTGGTTCGTGCTTAAATTGTGAAAACTAACTTTTGGTCGTTGTATTGAATACATTCAAACCTGTGTGACTCGTCCTAATCTCGTATTAACAAACCACCAAAGGGTAAGTTAACAATCATCAGGTTCTATCGTTACCCACATTATCCCCATAACCATGGTGAAAGTCTGATAACGGGATTTGTCAGATCCTATGGTATCATAATATCCTTTGGTACCAAAATGTACTACTGGTCGGCTTAAAATAGTTAATGAATGTCATTCAATTGTCTTTCGACCAA
Source organism: Helianthus annuus (assembly GCF_002127325.2). Taxonomy (NCBI): domain Eukaryota; kingdom Viridiplantae; phylum Streptophyta; class Magnoliopsida; order Asterales; family Asteraceae; genus Helianthus; species Helianthus annuus. Next base: position 71,651,781 of record NC_035442.2, on the reverse strand, counting down.
CGTCCCAACAAGTTCATTTATATTATTGAAATCGTTGTGTTTAACATAAACCATAGCATTCGTTTAGAAAACTCGAAATCGTTTAGCACTTATAAATTACCCCAAAACATTCGAAAACGGTAAAAGAGGGGAACTATGTACTCACTTGAGATTACAAGGTATCCTCGATTAAATGAACTTAACAAAGCTCGGGCAAACCAAGGAAATCAAGTGGCACCTAGTAATCGGATCACAATGTTAATAAATCGACACCTAAATCGGAAGATCGGGTAGAATGAGGTCTCGTAAACCAAAAGAGTATTGGAACTCATGTGATATGGTTTAACAAAGCCTACATCCTAATTCGGAACCTATCCTAAGTGCTTATGACCCGTTAAGGTAGTCTACGCTACTTTAATGCGTCATTTGCGCGAAAGCGCGTTCGAGACGCCTAACTAGTCATATGACAAGTATTATATGCCCCATCATGTTTAAATATGTTGCATAATCAATTTAAGTGACAAAATTTAAGTTACATATGCTTAAATTCAAATTATGCATGAAAAGGGCATTTTGGTCATTTTCCTAAGGCATATAAACTACTCTCATACAACTAATTAAACTAAGTGACCATAACGTATAACCTCGGAAGGTTATTCCCTATACATTTATGGTCACTAAATGTGCTTGGTCGGATCCTAACGATCGAACAAATGGGTCGGGTTCGAAAGTCTAAGCGGTCGTTTAGACCGCTTATCTTACGACCCTAATTAAGCACTAAACTAAAAGTGACGAGTTAAACATGTTAAAACATGTTTAACTAAGTTAGAAAATAGATTTGATATCAAAACAAAGTGTTTTGATACCCGAAAATAGTTTCGTCGCAAAATGCACATAATTGGCATTTTGACCAAAACTATGACTCGTCACTATGCCTAATTAACGTGGTAATGAATGAGCAAAGAACCCATGAAAATCCAAGCTACTTATAGGAATCATGAAGCCATAGGATCATTCCATGTGTTATAAAGCTTGATCATGACCCTACACTTGTTAAACAATGATTAGGCACATTGCAAAACACACAAACCAGCTCATGGTATTAAAAACCAATGATTAAAACCATGATTCAGCAGCTGATTGCTAAAAACTGGTAATTTTGTAAAACGGCGCTGTCGCGCCACGCGCCAGGAGCACCTGGGTTTGGCGCGTGGCATGAGGGAGGTCAGTTCCAAGTTTTCAAAAATGACAGAACAGGTCCCTGCATGTTTAAAACTTGATTTTCAACACGTTTAAGCCCTGTTAACCCCATTTCAAGGCTCTATAATGAAGTTAAAGTATAGGGAACTTAAAATATGCTTGAAAATAACTCAGATGTCGGTTCGTTTGGTGGTACGGTCGCGTTATTCGGTTAATTACGACGAAAACTCGAACGGACGCGAAAACGATCCAAATTACGTGACGAGTGGTATTTTTGCATTCCAATCACTAAAATAAAATATTTTAATGATTACAAAACAATTTTTGGATGTCCGGATATGTTCAGAACGTAAGATATGCGCGTAAATGCAAACTTATTCACTTTTTGACGCTTTTAGTCCGTCTTGATCAAATAAGCATATTTTCGCTTACCGAACCCCTCAAAGCCTATTTCTAAGCTATGTAAAGGATATTTAGGGTATGTTTAGCTGATGATCAAGTTCCGGAATGTTCATTACTATACAAATTGGTATACTTTCGCAGTTTGAGGTAAATAGTCGCTGTGATCGAATAAACTTGTGTTCGACACACCAAACCCTCCAAAACTTATTTCTAAGTTATGTAAAGGTTATTCAAGTTACCTTAAGCCTGTTCCACTGTTCCAGAGTGTTTTCCGTGTTAAACTGATCATGTTTACGCATTAGTTTGCGTATAAGTTTCCAGAAAGCGATTTAAAGCTTGAAATCGAACAAGAATTGACATGTGCAAATGTCTTATGTATTTATACAAATCCCAAGAATGAAAAACAAGATTTCATTGGTTTTGTATTTGTATGAAGGTCATAGAGGCACAGATGTCACAGTTGGCACTTGGGTTGTGCGTCACGTGGTTGTTGACGCTTGTTATAATTAAATACATTTGTTGGACACTTTTAAAACTGTCATGGGACCGTGTGTACTAAGACCTTTAAGGGTCACTTAACTTCATTATGGTTGTGAACTATATTTACAACTTTAAAACTTAATGTTTTAAAATTAATAAATTGTCCAACATAAACAATGCATCGACCACCAAGATGTCTTATGGGTACCAACCTCGGTCACCGCCACGTTTGTATTTCCGTTGCAACATTTTTGGAGTGTGACATTGGGCATTAACAAATAAGAGAATAAAAGAAGGACTCAAATAAGTGTGATTTTGGTAACATCTGATCTAGGGGGAGATTGTTGGGTTATATAAGATCTACTGATAATGAAAGCTAAAACCCAAGGGAATAATCTTCTCTACCTGATGGAATAAGGTTATAGTTTGGTTAGCGTACCAGAAGTTCCCCCTTGATAGTTTCACTTACAACCATAAAAACTGCTAAAACAAGAACTACTGGATCGAAGTACTGGAAGCCAAAGTACAAGTGTTGGAATGATAATGTGATGGTCAATAAGTAAAAGCTCAAGACCAAAGTCTAGTCAACAAGTCAACACTGAACACCATAAGTATTGGATTCTAAAAGTACTAGAATCCTTGTGCAACTGTTTTGGAAACTTCTAGTAGTTACACCATTTAATAGTGTGACAACTGTCAAAATTCCAGGTATCCGTACAATTATAAAACAATGATTAGTTCTTAATGATTGTGCTGAATTACAATTAATTACTTGAACTGCTTTCTGATTATTGCCATATACATACATGTGCATCATATATTGCAAATGATATATCATTATTGCATGGGAACTTTGTTGATTCAAATGATACACGAAACACAGTTAGCACAGTTACTAGAGAAAATCAGAAATATGCTGACGGAGTTCAGTATATAGACAGACATTGTATTGAGACACAGAATGAGCCAGAAACCAAGTATTACACTAGTATAGTGTGTAGGAAAGTAGGGATCATAAAACTGCATTCCTAGTGATAGTTTAAGTGCCAGAAAGTGCCTAAAACTCACATAAATTGCAGAATTCTGCAGAAAATCAGCAAATTTCAGCATTTAAACACACTAATATCATGCAGAAGTATGGTTAAATGGTCCTGAATGCTTTCCTAAGTGTCGGGAATCAAAACTGTCACAAAAGGTAACATAAATCACACTAAACTGCATAGTTTAGCACCTTAATGAACCGGTAACCAACCGAACAACCAGGCACTACCCGAAACAGCAAATTTTCACTAGAAGCATTGTTTTAACATTACCAAGCTAGTTATGGTCCCTGAACATCATAACACACTATATATCATACAAATAACTAAACACCTAACTAGATACTTGAATTCTAACCATAAACTAACTATCTAGTTACAACCTAAGCCTATACCCCCCCCCCACCTAGTAATCAGCCCAACATCATGGCCCACCAAGATTTTATATGATTATTCTAATAGATTATGTTTGTTCTTTTAAAAGCACATAAACCATGAGATAAAGCTTGTGGATGGATTATAAGTTAAACCATAAGCACATAACCTCTCATTTCTACACAACACCCACACTTCACTTCTCTTCCTCCTCCCTCTTCTAGTCTCAGCCAAATACCCCCACACCACCATCATCATCATCTTCCATCTTTCATACATTCTACATATATACAAGGGTGCTAGAAGACATATAAGGAAGCTTGGAGCCTTTGGAAGCTAAAGGACCTTTCTCTTGTGCTTTTATCCACCACATTTATTATCTTCCTCAACTAGTGATCATCCCTAGCCTTGAGCTAGTAGTAAGAAAATCATACTTTTCATTTTACATCTTGTTTAAGTGGTTAAAGAATGATACATGTTGTTAATCATGAAGAACACTAAGAAACTTGAACTTGAAACTTGAACATAAGCTTAAAATCATAAGAAATCATGATGTTTATGTGTTGTTATGCTTGTTGATTGTTGTTTACTCATGTTTATGATGTTGATCATCATATGATCTCGCTAGATAATGATTAAAAACATAGTCTAGCAAGATGAGAGGATGAAAATGTTAAAGATCAATAGATCATCCTCATGTAAATCATGAACTTGAAAGTATAAGTTGTTTTCTTGTTAAGTGATGATCAAAGTAAGGTGTAAGTCTTGTAAATCTATGATCTCAAGAATGATTTTTCAAGAAATTAAGTTAAAAATACAAAGTTTACTTAAACTTGGTTCTTAAAGAAATAAACCACATTTTTAGTGGATAATCAAGTGTAGGATCATGTATTTAACAAGAAAAAACCAAGAAGAAACATTTTTAGAAAAATTAATTACAAGTTGTGAAGATCTAATTTCTTCAAGGATGAAGTTTTTAACTAAACAACCGCACTTTAAAGGGTAACTAGACTTACTAAATACACTAGTAAGTTACTACACATTTTTATACATTTTCAAGTTCATGAGGTGATAGTTTATGCTTGATTATGGCAAAATTGGTAAGTGTAGACTGATTTGTTGTTGATTGTGTTGATTTACAAAAGAAAATGATATGCTTTGAAAGCATGGAAACCTCCATTTTTAGGGGAAACTATGGCAAAAATTTTCTAAAAATTAAACACTTAGAAAAATATTTTTGAACAAATACTCACAAGTATATTTTAAACCATAAACTTTCACATAAAGTTTGCCATAATTTTTGTTACAAAAACTATAAATATTGGAGGTTGGTTTTTATAAATAAAAGTGACTACATATGTATTTAGGGAAATATATATTGAGAAGTCACCATGTGTGTGATTACTTGTATATTATGTGCATTAGTTATATTATTTTAGGACTTGAAATAATATAACTAATCAAAATATCAAAAATTACAATCCAAAATATTACCAAAAATTCCAAGGGAATGAACATATAAATTATACCCAAAATATTGGACAAACCGAACGAAGGAATATAACTCACAAAATATTCCTGAAAATTATTTACAAGTATATTTTGGTAATTAGTATTTTGGACACCAAGAGAATGAAAATGTGATTTTCATAATTACTACAAAAATATATCATACTTTTGACAAGGAGAAAATATATTATTTTTGGCAAGTAAAAATATATATATTTTTCTTGGAATTATTAGAAGATGTATTATTTTTGAAGAAAATATATATTTTCTCAAACAAACATGAAATACATTATTTTTGGGGGAAAATGTATTTCCTTAAATAAACTTGAAATATATTATTTTTGGATCAAAAATTGGATTTATATATAATTTCTAAGTTAGACTTGGAAATATATTATTTTTGAGACTTGTATGAGATTTATAAATATTTTTTCCAAGGGAAAAATTATGAATAATTTTTCTAAGTAATATTTCTTAAAATATTTATTTTGGAAATATGTATTGATGTATTTTTATTAAAGATATTATTCCGGAAAAGTTAATACAAAAATTAAGTATAAGGATACTTAATAAACGCAATAAAAATACGTATTCTCGTACGTATAAATACACACCGGAATACGCCATCTATACTTGGCAAAAATATACAAGTATAAGAATACGAATACAAATACACCCATCCTTGGGAAGGATATACATGTAAAAATACATAAAAGTAACAAGTTAAAATATATTATTTTAACTATTATTCCAAAATTTAATAAATATAACTTAAGTTAAAATATTTATTATTTTAACAAATAATTATATAACTTGGAATAATATTGAAGACATAATGAAAGGTAACTCAAAGACGCTAACTAATAATAAGTCAAGGCACGACCCACTCGTCTAATAGACCGTAGTACGTTGTAGGTAGCCGTGTACTCCAGAGGAAACTTTGAGTTACAGTCGGATTGAAAAACGCAAAATCTTGAGTTGATGTCCCCCTTTTCTTTTAACTGTTTTCAGTTTTATAAATTCGGGGGTGAAGTATATGTTATGAATTATTTACATACGATTACAATTGGTATGGTTAGCTAAGGAAAGGTACTGCTAGATCATGTGAGTGGTGGGTACAACGCTTAAGACCATTAATCCTCGTTGTAGGACCGAGGGACATGAGTGATAGATCTATTTGGGTGTAGCGAGCCCCGCCCATGTGTACCATGGTCTGGCGCATGAGGTGACTATGTCTTACAACCGGAAGTCCGGTGCAAAATCTGCTAGGTTTGAGCCATTCTGCATCACGTCAAACATATTAGTTGCCTTGCAAACCATTAATCGATCTGTTTTCCTTGTTTGCTTTCATACCAGGGTTTTACTAATACACTGATACTTACAATGATTACAAAGGTTTATTCGTGCACACTTACAAAACACATGAACTCGCTCAACTTTTGTTGATGTTTTCAAACTACGTGTATTTTAGGAAATTAAATGTGGATCTAGCGGGCGTTTGGATGTTTCAAGTAATGTTTGGAATAAGAGATGTCATCCGGAGTCTAGGGTTTGGATAGTGTGTCTTATCCTGGACAAGACACATCTTCTAAACCCTGGTTTTTATTAATGTCTTTTGTCGAGTCCTTTTGGAACTCTAAAACAAGTTGCATGGGTTGTATTTGGATTTGAAGTTTGTGTTGGTTTCAAGACAATGTTTCTTGTGATGTTTTTAAACTTATTAAATGGATGAACATCTTTAGTTTTATCATATAGTTGTTTGTTATAGTTGAATGCAATGATATTAAGCAAGTCACACATAATCACGCTTCCACAAAAGTCAGGGTGTGATAAATAAGTTGTTTAGGGTCGCTTTCATGGTGATGTCACTAGTAGTTCTCTCCTCTTATATATAGAAAAGTACAATAATGTAATAGTTAACTCTTAGACCCGAATATCCTCTGATCATAGTATCTAGAGAGAGAAAAGTAGAAGTACTAAGAGACAGTGCATCTGGTGAGGGGGGTGATTCTTTACCTTGATTGTACTTAGATCAAATTGAATAAAATTTGAATCATTTTGACATTCATTTCCCAAATCCAGTTGTGTATTAATACATATGTTTATTATCAATGCTTTACCGAATTTCTATATTTGTTAAACTGTTTTTATAAAAATACAGAGACTAACACACACTCTCACATCCAACACTTCAATAAATATGTCTTTAAATATATGATGTTTTACAAAAATTATGAGTATGCCATTGTAACTTATCTATTTTTATATACTCCTGCATGTAAATTTTTTCGAAACTGAGTTGTGTTCAATAACGTACAAGTAATCGAAGCATATATGTACATGTTATTAAAGTTACTCACATTTCATTTTTTTATAAATTGACGCCCTTTAATCCAATAATATAACGTAATGTTTTATAGAATGTCGAATATACCTTTATGACACATTTATTTTTATCTACTTTTGAAAATGTTTTGTTCAAGATCAATGGGGTCAAATATAATTGGTTTTTTCTTCTTTACCGTAATGAAACAAACCAATACCGTTCGAACAACTTTAGTAGTCATACCAAAAATCGTTTCTATGGTTTCGATTTTAACTTCGTTAAAAACAAAGTGGCATTTCCAATAAAGTATTATTTTTGTATAGTAAGCTATAATGAGTGCCAACACTGTGACAGACTAAACTGATATCGTCCCAACAATATCAGGTTCACATTGATTGACCGAACAACATCACTTGTTGTATCGGTACTATCAAAATTTTTACAGATATTGATTTTTTTTGGATTTTATTGATTTATAACACATGTGTCCTTTTGGGCATATCATGACTTCAATTTTCGAATTTTTTGCTTCAAGTTCCAATATTGTATCAAAAACATAAAGAGCCAAACAGGTACCAACTAACTTCCTGTTGTAACAAGCAGGGAAATTTCACTCGTGATATACATAAAGGATTAATTACATGCACTAAAAGAAACTATAACTTATTTAAGTGTTTTACTTTTGGGCATATCTCTTCTTTACATTTACTTTTGAGCCAAACGGGTTTTACCGGTAATTTCACCGTCGTGCCTACGGGCGGGTGGGTTACCGGGTTTTCCCCGGAATCAGTGCTGGACTCGGGTTACTCTCTGAGTACTCCGTTTGTCCAGTGGGTGCCCCGAGAGTGCTCGGGATTGAGTTTGTTGGCCGTTCAAAAAAAAAAAAAAAACATGCAGTGAAATTCCACTCGTTATATGCATAAAGGATTAATTACATGCACTAAAAGAAACTATAACTTATTTAAGTGTTTTACTTTTGTGCATATCTCTTTTTTACATTTACTTCTTAAACCAGCATAATGAACACTAATTTAACAACCATGCATCATTAATTAACAACGAAGACAACCTTTCTGGTGGATAATTATAGGAAACATATTTTTCGTTTTGTTCACTTCCGATCTTTGCCATTACATCTGCACATCGATTTCCTTCTCGTTTTACATGAACCATATAACATTTTAGATCCATCATATCCTTCCTGCAAGTGTTGATCAATGATCGTAATGGATGTGAGTCATCCACCTTATTCACGGTGATTAAAAGAAGAGCAGCTTGACAATCTGTTTCAATGACAACATTATTCAAGTTTTTTTCTTTGATGAGACGTAGGCCTCCCAATATTCCCTCAATTTCAGAGGCAAGACTCGTAGCATATCCAATATTTCCAGCATAACCAGCCACCCAACTACCATAGGTGTTCCTTATAAGCCCTCCATAACTTGATGGCCCTGGATTTCCTAGTGAACTCCCATCCGTATTGAGTTTTAGCCAACCTGAATTAGGCGGATCCCAACGAACAATAACGGGATTTGTTGATTGAAGAGTCATAGTTGAAAAGGGGGTTCTCAAAATTGTGAGGCTTAGTATTATTAATGTTATGAGTAGACAAACTTTTATAGTGTCATATTTACATCACCTATGAGAGTTATTGCAGTGTAATATTTACAAATATATAATAAGATATGAGAATATAAATATGATATACGATTTGTAACAATAATTTTTATATATTAGTTAAGCCATTACCATTAATTCATAGTCCGTGTAAATGTGATATATGTTAGACCCCACCGTTATGTTAAATTAATATGAATGGGGCTTGATCCCAAATTCCCACATAACAAGCAATGACTATTCAGCTAATGTGTTGACAGAGCTTAGACATGTTAATGTGAATCAATCATGTGAATATAATCATTTTGGGGAATGATTATCTTTATTATCCAAAAATAATTAACAATTATTTTTAATAGAAATGATGTCTAGAATTAATAGCAATAAATGTTCATTTAGAATACACGTTTGTATGTAGAATTGATTAATAGTCATTTAAGAGGTGTTGGGATCAGTTCGTCGAACACTAACTAGAAACCCTAATGTCACACCCCGACCACGTAAAACATCATATCGTGGCGGAAACATCGGGGCGTGTTGTAACAGAATTATTGTTTCACAACCATGGCATTTAAAGTTATGTTTTATTTATAAACAAAGGTGTTACATTATCTTAACATGACTGAATACAAAAAGAAACAAGAGTACATAACATTATTAAACTAGTCTATCTTCATTTTAAGTCACTAAGGCACAGGTCCGCCAAAGTGTGTCACGATCATCCTATGCAACAGCTCCTGAAAACACATGTGAAATTAGGTACGTCAACATAAAAATGCCTGTGAGATACATAGGTTTTATGAAGATAGGATTCATGACTTAAGTTTAAAGAAATGTTTAATAAAAATTGGTCATGAATCTTGTTAAGTGTTTTCTTTTATAAATCATATGAAAACGCGATAAGAAATCAGATTTTATAAAAGAAAGGTGTATGGTTAATAATATAACCAAGTAAAATGAGTTGTATAAAACAAACTGTTTTGTAAAACAATGTCTTGTGAAAAATATGTTATTTATGTAAAATGTTATATGTCTAAACTGAAATGATTTAAATAACGCTACGATGTGTAATATCATACAAGCACTTATATATAGGAAGTACCAGCGGCGTATCCACCATGCTTGTATCATATTACACACACCTCGTTACTTAAATCACTTACCCAAACAAACCACCAATGTAAAATGTTCATGTTTAAAACAATTGTCAAATGTTATTGTATAAACCATGTCAAAATGTTTAATGTCAAAATGTAAATCATGTAATGTGTAAACAATTATCAAAATGTTTATGTCAAATGTAAATCATGTAATGTGTAAACAAATGTTATGTATGTAAGTAAAATGTGATTACTTAAACCAAATGTAAAATGTACAAAACAAAGTATTTTGAATATATCAAAAGTCATGTTTTGCAAAATAAATGCATGCTTTACTGATACAAACACTTATGCGGTAAGTTAAACGTATACATTCAAGCCTTGAGACTGTAGGATAACCTTAGAGTAAAGGTTATCAAAATGTTCTCGGATTCAGCCATTCCTTATATCCAAACAAACCTAGGATATCAGGAATGGGAGTTGTCAAGTTCTATGGTACCACTACTTACTACCGAGTGGCGTAGCTAATGTTAATGAACGTATTTTAGTCCCGTTAAACAAACCGTATGTCATACCAAATGTAAGCATGTTATGTGAAAACAATGTACTAAGTATGCTAAGTTAACATACAAAGCATAAATGTCATGTAAATCAACGTGCTAGCATGCTCAGTAAACATACATAGCAGAAATGTAATGTAAATCAATGTGTCCATATGCTGAGTAAACATTTGTAACAGAAATGTAATGTAAAACAATGTACTAAGTATGCACTAATTGGACATACATATCATGAAATGTAATGTAAAACAATGTGCTAGCATGCTAAGTGAACATACATAGCAAAACATAAATGAAATCATGTACTATATGTGTACTAATGAACATAGCAAGTATATAACATGAAAGCATGAAAAGCACGAAAGTAACAAGTAGGCACATGTGTTTCACCCCAAAATGTTTGAAAAACAGTAATAGAGGGGTCTATGTACTCACTTGACATTGCCTAGAAGTCCTTGAGTAACAACCAAGCAATGCTAGAGATCACGGAAATCAAACGGCACCTAATATAGGTAACTACGTTAATAAACCGGACCTAAATCGGAGGATCGGATAGAATGAGGGTTCGTAAACCAAATGAGTATGGGAACTCATGTAATATGGTTTAACAAAGCCTACATACTAAAATGAAACCTAACCTAAGTGCTTATGACCCATTATGAACCGTTTAGGTAGCTTATGCTACTTTAACGCGTCGTTCGCGTAAAACGCGTTCGGACCGCCTAACTAGTCCTATGATAAGTAAAATATGCCTTAATATGTCTAATTATGTTGACTAATCAGTTTAGATGTCAAAAATTATGTTACATATGCTTAAAATGAATTTTGGCGCAAAAAGGGCATTTTGGTCATTTACCTAAGGCATATAAACTACCTATCATACAACTACTTAAACGAAGTGACCATAAGGTATAACCTCGGAAGGTTATTCCCTATGCAACTATGGTCACCTAATGTGTTTGGTCGGATCCTAATGATCGACCAAACGGGTCGGGTTCGAAAGTATAAGTGATTCATTAGATCGTTTACCTTACGACCCTATATAAGCACAAATCTAAAATTGACGACTTAAACATGTGAAAACATGTTTAACGAAGTTTGAAAACAGGTTTGGTATCAAAACAAAGGGTCTTGATACCCAAGAGTAGTTTGGTTACAAAATAAGCAAGAATACGCATTTTGCCAAAACTACGACTCGTCACTAAGCCTAGATAACGTGGTAATCAGTAGGTATAGTCATAAGAGACTAAAACCATCGTGATTACGCTCACGTTATGAAGTTCAAACGAACTTCATGTTGACCATAAACTGGTCAATGCAGAAAGTCAAACAAAGTTTGACTTTCATGCTAAAAATGCATAAAAGAACGAAAGAGGACTTACAAAAGTTCCAAGAACGGAAGTTTGACCCAATTATTCTCAGGTATGAAGTGAAAGCACCTCAACTTAGAGAACCATCAGATCAAATGTGAGTTGCAACAACTAAATGGATGGGGTATTTATAGTTTTTGCACAACCGTTAAGATCGTTTCTTGAAAACCGAGCTTCAATCTAGGTCATACACATCATATCCACTGATTTGTGAAACCATGGGAACCCAAAACCAGCCCATAGAAAGCTTAAAACCATGTGCAAAACCAAGGAGCAGCTGGGTTTTAATAAAAAATGGTTTCTGCTGACCTGGGGACTGCTTACGGACCGCAAAGGGTCCCATATGGTCCGTAAGGGCCTTGCAGACCAACCAGTTTTGAAGTTTGGCAGTTTTGGTCCCTGTGGGCGTATCGTCGTGTTTTGGCACTTTTAACACCCGTCAAACCCATTTTTAAGCTCCATAAGGACGTTAAAGCATTGGGAACATGAAATATGCTAAAAAATATGGCAGATATCGGTTCGTTTGGCCGTACGGTTACGATGTTCGGTTAATTACGACGAAAGTCGTAACGGACGCGAAAACGATCCAAATTGCGAAACGAATGAAGTTTTGACAAGCCAATCACTAAAATAAAATATTTTAATAATTACATAAATTTTTGGATGTCCGGATGTATTCAGAACGTAAGTTATGCGCGAAAATGCAAACTTATGCACTTTTTGACGCTTTTAGTCCCTGAATGACCAAAAAGTTTATTTTACCACACCGAACCCCTCAAAGCTTATTTCTAAGCTATGTAAAGGATATTTAGGGTATTTTTAACTTATGGTCATGTTCCGGAATGTTCGTTATAGTACGAATCAGCATACTTTCGCAGTTTGTCGAATTTAGTCCCTGTAAGCGAATAAACTTAATTTTGCCATACCAAAGCCTTCAAAACTTATTTCTAAGTTATGTAAAGGTTATTTAAGGTATGTTAAGTATATGTTGATGTTCCGGAGTGTTTGTCGCATTAAACTAATTACGTTTACGTACCAGTTTGCTTATAACTCTCCAGAAAGCGATATAGAGTTTGAAATTGATCAAAAACCAAAACATGAAAAATGTCAAACATAAACAAACAAACATTGGGATTAAATAACATTGTTTTATTGACAACTGAACTGTTTTCAATGATTATAGACACAGGTGTCACAGTCTCCCTACTTGTAGAAATTTTGTCCCGAAATTTGTTTAGAGGAAACTCGTGAGTATAGATGTGGATACTTCGCCTTCATTTGATCTTCACGTTCCCAAGTAAACTCGGGTCCACATTTAGATTCCCAGCGAACTTGACCAAAGGAATGCGCTTGCGTTTTAGCCACTTAACTTCACGATCCATGATTTCCACAGGTTTCTCAACAAAATGCATCGTGTCCTAGCTCAAACCCTAGACCACAACAACAAAACACTGTGCACTATACCCAATATACCCCTGCAGCACATGTTAACACTACTCATTATGCTGCAACCCCTGTGCCTGTGCATTATGTTCAAACCACTGTTCCACAAATTCAATATGTCCAGGCCCCTATTCCTTAGGCACATGTGCAACCTGTTGCACCTCAACAAGCTGCTCCAACAGTGGCTCAACCAGATCAGCAAAGCTTCTTCACACAAGGCTTTGTTGATTTGAGCAGCATGCCTGATGAACTTGGTGATGAAAATTTTGCTCTCTATGCTTCTAATGATACTTTTGATGATGAATTTTGTTTGATGGCATTAGAGTCAATATCAGAAGGGGTAGAAACTGAAGGTGAACAGCTAAGTGCTGAAACAGTGGATGAAGTTGCTGAAGCAGTGGTTACTGAAGTTGCTGGTGAACTATTGCTGGGAGAAAATTCAGAAACCCTGATTGAACCACTGTCTGACCCTTGGTCCAAAGAGGTCACAGAGAAAGAGGAAAAGAAGAAAGCTAGTGGGGAAGAAGTTAGAGCTGATGAAGAAGATGATCATCAATATGATTGTGCCATGATGGCTGCTACTAAGGTATCACCTCAAGTTCTTGAAAAACTGTATTCAGACAATTGTATTATTGCGTTTGCTAACATTAAAGAGGTAAATGAAAACCTTAGGGATAAAGTCTTGTCTGATGAAGTCAAATTTGAAAAGTCATTTAAAGAACTTAGAAACAAATTGGCTGAAAAAGATAAAGAGATCAGCAGTCTCAAAGAAGAGCAGAGCATAACCAAAACTCAACTCCAAACTATGGTAGAAAAATACCAAGTTTGCAAAAAGGAGTTGGAGTCTACCCAGATCACCTTTGAAAGATGGGTGGAGTCTTGTAAAGGGTATGAGGTTATGCTTGCAAAACAGCTTGAAAGCAATGTCAAGTTTGGTATAGGACATAGAAAATATGATGATCTTGTAGGCACTGCTGAAAAACAAGCTGGTTCAACTGAAATAATACCAACCAACAAAAATGGCAAAGAGGTTAAAATAACTGACAAACTTGGTAACAAAATTACTCTGGAAAGATCTGTGGGATCCTCAACTTTTGAGGAGATTGAGAAATATCAATTTAAACCCACATGGTCTGATGAGTGTGATATCCTGGAAAACTTCAAACCAATAGATTTCACAACCACTGATGGTGTAAAAGCTCCAAAAGCAAAGGTCATTCCTATCAAAGATATCCCAACAGAGGTTCAAAACTCTGTTGCAAAGGAATCTGAGAAAAGGAAGAAAAGAGAAAAGATCAAAAACCTGTTTTGTGATTTTTGTGAAAAGAGAAATCATCTAACAAAAGACTGTTTTCATCTGAAAGCACATGATCTAAACAAAACAAGTGTCATTGTACCTGCTGAAAGCTGCACCATCTGTGGTAAAAATAACCACAAAATTAAGGAATGTGTGTATCTCAAAAACTTTGATGAGAAAAAGAAGGAGTACACTGCAAAAACATCCTTAAGTTCATCAACATCGTCTGTCAAATTCACAAAGAAGCAACCACTGTTTGTGCCAGTCCAAACAGCTGTCATAAAACAGCTGAACCAAACATCTGTTCAAAGAGATGTTCAAGTGACTGATGCACCCCCTGCCAATCAATTCAGGAGGGGCAAAGTACAACCATCATACCAAAGGATCCCACATGTTTATGAGGCTTACAAAAAGCCCTCTAAACAAGGAGTGAACAGGCATCCTTTTGGTTATCAACAGGTAATTGGCCAAGACCCCAGCAGTGGTTAGAGAAAAACATTCCCAAAAATGTTCAAACCCCTGAGCTAACCACTGTCCATGCATCTGTCACCATTCCAGACATTGTTGAGACCCCATCCAAAGCCTTATTGGCTTTGGAGACCTTAAAGAACTAATCCTTTTACTTCATGTGCAGGGAGCTTCTGCATGCTTAGATAGTCTTTGGTATGTAGATAGTGGAGGCTCCAGGCACATGACAGGATGTAAAGCCCTACTCAAAGATTTCAAAATCCATGGAGGGGGCGATATATCCTTTGGGAATAATAGTAAAGGGAAGGTTCTGGGGTCTGGTACAGTTCAGTCTGGAAATGTAAAATTTGAAAATGTCAATCTGATAGACAATCTGAAATTCAACCTCTTTAGTGTCTCACAAATGAGTGATAAGGGGTATGGGTCATTCTTCACAAAGGAGTGTTGTAGGATTGTTGGACTATAAATGGTGGAAAAGATTGAAGCAATAATCAAAAATGGCAAAACTAAACTTGTTGCTCAAAGAAGTGGCAATGTTTATGTTGTTGATATGTCAAAAGAGTGTCCCAGAACTGATGCCTGCCTGTTTTCAGCTGCATCAAACAAAGAGACAGAACTGTGGCACAGAAGATTGGGGCACACAAATCTTAAGACAATCACTGCCATTTCAAAACAGGGTCTGGTAAGGGGTTTACCTCAAAAACTGTTCACCTGTCCTGAGCATTGTATATCCTGTTTAAAAGGAAAACAACATAAAAGCTCCTACAAATCCATTGATGAGTCCAAAACAACCAAATGTTTGCAAATGCTTCATATGGATTTGTTTGTCCCAGTAAAAGTCATGAGTCTCAAGAAAAAGAGATATTGCTTGGTTATTGTTGATGACTTCTCTAGGTTTACATGGACTTACTTTTTACACTCAAAAGATGAGACTGCAGGCATACTGCAAGACTTTGTGAAACAGGTTGAAAAGCAGTTTGACCTTCCAGTAAAAATCTTCAAAAGTGACAATGGCACAGAGTTTAGTAATAAGGAGTTGGATGATTTGTGTGTGTCAAAAGGAATTGTGAGGCAGTATAGCATTCCAAGGACACCAGAACAAAATGGGGTTGTTGAAAGAAAGAACAGAACTTTGATTGAGGCTGCAAGAACCATGCTTGCAGATTCAGGTTTGCCATTAACTTTTTGGGCAGAGGCAGTAAACACTGCTTGTTATGTTCAAAACAGAGTTTTAATCAACCCCAGGCATCAAAAGACTGCTTATGAACTGCTGTATAAAATAAAGCCATTAATCTCATATTTCAAAGTTTTTGGTTGCCCATGTTTCATTTTAAACTTAAAAGATTCTATCTCAAAGTTTGCAGCCAAAATTAATATGGGATACCACCTGGGATACTCAACCACTGCTAAGGCCTACAAAGTGTTTAACACACAGACCAAAGCAGTGGAAGAGACTTTGAATGTAAAGTTCAATGAACTTTCATCAATGAAAATCCCAGCAAACCCTGCACAATTGTTTGATCTTGAAAAATTCACTTTTGAAAATACTGCTGTTAAGACTAACAGTGCAGATCCATCAGAAAATTCATCACCAGACTATGGGTATGAGATCATCATTCCTCAACAAAAGTCTGCCGCAATGGGAAAAGCAGCAGATGTCCAAAACAGCTGTCAAAGCTCAACCACTGCTACCTCAACAATTGTTGACCAAAGTAGCCCATTAACCACTGCTTCCACATCATCAAGCACTGTTGATAAAAGTCCTCAGACAGTGGATCAAAGTCAGCATGTGTCCACACCTTTACCCCTTATGCCACCACCTTTTGAAGCCACTGTTGGGTCATCAAAGTCACCAGCAGTGGTTAGCTCAGATGATACACATCTGCAGCCCTCACCACTCAATTCCATTGTTCCATACCAAGGAGAGCTCATCTTCTTGAAATCTCATCCACCTGATCAAATTATTGGCAACATCAATGAAGGGGTGCTCACAAGAAGTCAATCCTAAAACATTTGTCTTTTTGCTGGTTTTCTATCACTCCATCAGCCAGTCATGTACCAAGAGGCACTAAAAGACAACAGCTGGGTAGAAGCCATGCAAGAGGAGCTCCAACAGTTTAAAAGACAACAAGTATGGGAGCTTGTTCCATTGCCAGAGGGTGTGAGTCCTATTGGCACAAAATGGGTCTTCAAAAATAAAACTGATGAAAGGGGTATTGTTGTCAAGAATAAAGCCAGGCTTATGGTTCAAGGTTTCAGACAAGAAGAGGGCATTGACTATGATGAAACTTTTGCCCCTGTTGCAAGACTTGAAGCAATCAGATTATTTCTGGCCTTTGCTGTCAACCACAACATCAAGGTGAATCAAATGGATATCAAATGTGCATTCCTCTATGGTAAGATTCAAGAAGAGGTTTATGTTTGTCAACCTCTAGGTTTTGAGGATCCATTTAATCCAAATCATGTCTACAAGCTGAATAAAGCTTTGTATGGCCTGAAACAAGCACCAAGGTGTCACACCTCGACCGCGTATAACATGCAACCGCGGCGGAAACGCCGAGGAGTGTTGGGACAGAATTAATTGTTTCACAACTATGGCATACAAAGTTATATTTTATTTATTAAACACGAGTGTTACATCGTTTCAAAACAGGAAATAAAGTGTTTATAACATAATTAAACTAGTCTATCTTCGTTTTATGTCTCTAAGGCACAGGTCCGCCCTAGTATCACATTCATCATCCTAAGCGACAGCTCCTGAAAACACATGTGAAAGTAGGTACGTCAGCATAAAAATGCCTGTGAGATACATAGGTTTTGTGAAAATGGGATTTATGACTTGAGTTTAAAGAGAACGTTTAATAACAGTCAGTCATGAACCTTGTAAATTGTTTTATCTTGTAAATCATTTGAAAAACGATAAAACCAGAAGATATGTATAGATAAATGTAAGGTTAAACGAATAACCAAGTAAAATGAGTTGAATAAGATAAGTTGTTGGTAAAAATAATGTCTTGTGAAGAATATGTTATTTGTGTAAAACGTAATATGTCTAAACTGAAATGATTTAGATAACGCTACGATATGTAATATTATACAAACACTTATATATAGGAAGTACCAGCGGCGTATCCACCATGTTTGTATCGTATTACACCCGTTTCGTTACTCAAATCATTTACCCAAACCAACCACCATGTAAATTGTTCATGTATAAGTCAATTGTCAAGTGTTATTGTGTAAACCATATCGAGATGTCTATGTTCAATGTAAACCACCAAATGTGTATATAAATGTCAAAATGTTTATGTTTAATGTAGATCATGTAATGTGTACCCAAAATATATCATGTATGGTAAGTGAAATATATCAACTAAACCATATGTAAAATGCACAAAAACAAGGTATTGAAGTAAAACATGGTTTAAATCAAAGTTATGTTTTGCGGAACAAATGCATGCTATACTGATACAAACATTTATGCGGTATTGTGAAAATGCATACATCCAAGCCTTGAGACTGTGGCGATAAACCCTTAAACAAATTAAAGGTTTATCTAAGTTATGTGTATCGAATTCGGTCATTCCTTTCATCCAAACCAACCTAGGATGTCCGGAACGGGAGTTGTTAATTCCTATGGTACCACTACCTACTAACGGGCGGCATGATCGGTGTTAATGAATGTACATTGTATAATTTAAACAAACCAAATGTCATACCAAAATGTAGGCATGTGATGAATAATTGTACTAAGTACGCACACAATGGGCATACATAGCATAAAATGTAGTGTAAAATGATGTACTAAGTAAGCACACAATGGGCATACATAGCATAAAAGTCATGTAAATCAACGTGCTAGCATGCTCAGTCAACATACATAGCAGAAAAGGTAATGTAAAACAATGTGCTTAATATGCTAAGTAAACATATGTAGCAGAATAATGTATTGTAAATCATGTACTAATCAGTGTACTAAAGAACATAGCAAGTATATGATGTGAAAACAGGAAAGCATGAAAGTAATAAGTAGGCACATGTGTTTCACCCCAAAACAGTTTGGAAAAACAGTAAAAGAGGGGTTCAATGTACTCACCTGAGATTGCTTTGAAGTTCTTGTATAATAACCAAATAATGCTAGAGATCACGGAATATCAAACGGCACCTAATAGGTAGCTATGTTAATATACCGGACCTAAATCGGAGGATCAGATAGTATGCGGGTTCGTAAACCAAACGAGTATGGAGACTCGTGTAATATGGTTTAACAAAGCCTACATACTAAAATGAAACCTAACCTAAGTGCTTTCGACCCGTTACGACCCGTTTAGGTAGCTTATGCTACCTTAATGCGTCATTCGCGTAGAACGCGTTTGGAACGCCTAACATCGTGACCACAAGGTATAACCTCGGAAGGTTACAGCTATGGTCACCTAATGTGTTTGGTCGGATCCTAATGATCTACCAAATGGGCCGGGTTCGAAAGTGTAAGCGATTGTTTAGATCGCTTACCTTACGACCCTATATAAGCACTAAACTAAAAGTGACGAGCTAAGCATGTTAGAACATGCTTAACTAAGTTTAGAAAACAGGTTTGGTATCAAAACAAACGGTTTTGATACCCACGAGTGGTTTGGTTACAAAATACGCAAGAATGCGCATTTTGGTCGAAACTACGACTCGTCACTGAGCCTAGATAACGTGGTAATTAGTAGGTATAGTCACTACGGACTATAACCATCTTGATCACGCTCACGTTATGAAGTTCCAATGAATTTCGTGTTGACCATAGGCTGGTCAATGCAGAAAGTCAAACAAAACTTTAACTTTCGGACTCGAAACGCGAATAAAAGAACGAAAGAACACTTACGAAGGGTCCCCGAAAGCTAATCTCGATCCAGGAGCTCAGGTATGAAGCAAAGGCCTCAACTTAGAGCTTTAGATCAAATTTTGTGGGTTTTTAACCAAAGGGGGGGGGGTATTTATAGGAAAAGCAAAACCGTTAGGATCGTTTCTTGAATATCGTGCCACGATCCAAGCCGTACACTTTTCGCAAAGTTGTGGTGGCTTATTTTGCCCCCACCATAGGAATTTGACACGTGGCGTTGCCCTTTGGGTGATCGAAAGGCCATTGCAAGTGGATCAAAACATTGAACCTGGTCTGTATGTCTGACGCGGCCCGCGTTAGAATGCACACAAAACTCAGGCGGGCCGCCTGGCCTTGTCTGATCAGCACAAACTTTCAGAATTTACAGTTTAGGTCCCTGTTGCATATTTAAGCCATTTTCAACACTTCTAAGGCCCGTAAAGCCAACTTTAAGGCCCTAAAATGATGCCTAAACATTGTGGACATGAAACATGCTCAAAAATATTCCGGATGTTGGTTCGTTTGGCCGTACGATCGCGATGTTCGCTTAATTACGACGGAATGCGCATAAGCGCGAAAGACGATCCAAATGACGCGACGAATGGATTTTTCTCATGCCAAACACTAAGGCATAATATAAGGATGCTTACATAAATTTTTGGATGTCCGGATGTATTCAGAACATAAGTTATGCGCGAAAGTGCAAACTTGTGCACTTTTTGACACTTTTAGTCCCTGAATGACCTTAAAGTTTATTTTAGCACACCGAACCTCTCAAAGCCTATTTCTAAGCTATGTAAAGGATATTTAAGGTGTGTTTAACTTATGGTCATGTTCCAGAATGTTTGTTACAGTCCAAATTGGCATACTTTCGCAGTTTGTCAAGTTTAGTCCCTGTAAGCGAATTAACTTGTTTTTGCCATACCAAAGCCTTCTAAACTTATTTCAAAGTTATGTAAAGGTTATTTAAGGTATGTTAAGTATATGTTGATGTTCCAGAGTATTTGTCGCATTAAACTGAGTACTTTTATGCACCAGTTTGTGTATAATTCTCTAGAAAGCGATGTAGAGTTTAAAATCGAACAAAAGTCAAAACATGAAAAATGTAAAACACAACCAAACAAACATTGGGATCAAATAACATTGTTTTGTTGATAATTGAACTGTTCATAATGATTTCGAGCACAAATGTACAATCTCCCCAACTTGTGGAAAATTCGTCCCGAAATTTATTTAGAGGAAACTCGTGGAAAAAGATGCGGATATTTTGCCTTCATTTGTTCTTCGCGTTCCCAAGTAAACTCGGGTCCCCGTTTAGATTCCCAGCGAACCTTGACCAAAGGAATGCGCTTGCGTTTAAGACACTTGACTTCACGTTCCATGATTTCTACCGGTTTCTCAACAAATTTCAGTGTTTTATCAACACGAATTTCGTCAAGCGGTATGTGGAGGTTCTCATCAGCTAAACACCTCTTGAGATTGGACACGTGAAAGGTTGGATGAACATTTCCAAGTTCAGGAGGTAACTCAAGTCTGTAGGCTACCTTACCGATTCTTTCGACGATCTTGAATGGTCCAACGTATCTAGGTGCAAGTTTTCCTTTCTTTCTGAATCTGATCACACCTTTCCAAGGTGAGACCTTAAGTAATACACGATCACCGACTTGAAAATCCAAGGGCTTGCGTTTTAGGCCCGCGTAACTCTTTTGACGGCTTCTAGCGGTCTGAAGGTTATCACGAACTTTCTTAACCTTATCTGTTGTCTCTAAAATGAGGGCAGGTCCAGTAAGTTGAGCCTCGCCGATCTCATTCCAGCAGACTGGTGAACGACATTTTCGACCATAGAGAGCATCGAAAGGAGCCATGTTGATGCTGGAGTGATAACTGTTGTTGTAGGAGAATTCAATCAATGGAAGATGTGAATCCCAACTACCACCAAAATCGATCACACAAGCTCTAAGCATATCCTCCAGTGCCTGGATTGTTCTTGCAGATTGACCATCTGTTTGCGGATGATAAGCTGTGCTCAGATTAAGTTGGGACCCCATAGCAGATTGCATGGTTCTCCAAAAATGAGAAGTGAAACGAGCATCTCTGTCAGAAATGATGTTCAAAGGAACACCATGTCGAGCTACAATTTCATCTACGTAGATTTGAGCAAGCTTGTCAGCCGAAAAATCCTCACGGATTGGCAAGAAATGCGCTGATTTAGTAAGACGATCAACAACTACCCAGATGGCATCGTGACCTTTCTTTGTGCACGGGAGTTTAGTAATGAGATCCATAGTAATGTTTTCCCATTTCCAAACTGGGATCTCTGGTTGCTCCAATAAACCTGAAGGACGCTGATGTTCAGCCTTCACCTTAAGACAAGTAAGGCATTTTGATACATATAAGGCAATGTCTTTCTTCATACCAGGCCACCAATAATGAATACGAAGATCCTTATACATCTTATCTGAGCCAGGATGAATAGAATAACGAGACTTATGGGCTTCATCCATAAGCAGGGTACGAAGATTATCTTGGCTTGGGACCCACAAGCGGTTCACGAAGTAATACGATCCATTGTCCTTCAGTTCAAGAGCAGGTGTTATGTGATAAGGAAATTCCTTATCCATCAATCCTTGCGAAACACAAGATTGTTGGGCCTGAGATATACGTGCTTGGATATCGGATTGAGCTTGAATAACAGATTGGACACGAACACAATGAAGCTTAGTACGTTCCTTGCGACTCAAAGCATCGGCTACTACGTTCGCCTTACCAGGATGGTAGCGAATTTCGCAGTCATAGTTGTTTAGAAGTTCAACCCAACGTCGTTGCCTCATGTTGAGTTCTTTCTGATTGAAGATGTGCTGGAGACTTTTGTGGTCAGCGAAAACCACACATTTTGTACCGTACAAATAGTGTCTCCAAATCTTAAGAGCGAAGACAACTGCACCCAACTCAAGATCATGAGTGGTGTAGTTCTTCTCATGTATCTTCAACTGTCTAGATGCGTATGCTATGACTTTGTTTCTTTGCATCAGGACGCAGCCAAGACCTAATTTAGATGCATCGCAATAAACGGCGAAATCATCATTTCCCTCAGGCAAAGTTAGGATAGGCGCGTCGCAAAGTTTTTGTTTCAAAGTCAGAAACGCTTCCTCTTGCTTGGATCCCCAATCAAATGGCTTGTTCTTCTGAGTTAGAGTAGTTAGAGGAACTGCAATCTTCGAGAAATTTTCTATGAAGCGGCGGTAATAACCCGCAATACCAAGAAAAGAATGAACTTCAGTAGGAGTAGTAGGTGTATCCCAATCCTTAATCGCACTGATCTTGGAGGGATCTACATGAATACCTTGTTCGTTGACAATATGTCCTAAGAATTGAACCTCTTTAAGCTAGAATTCACACTTGGAGAATTTGGTGAAAAGTTGCTCTTTCTTTAGGAGTTCCAAAGTAAGACGAAGATGTTGCTCATGATCAGCTCGCGTCTTAGAATATATCAAGATGTCATCAATGAAAACGATGATGAACTTATCCAAATAAGGTTTGCAGACCCTATTCATCAAGCCCATGAAAACAGCAGGAGCATTAGTCAAACCGAATGGCATGACTGTAAACTCATAATGCCCATAACGAGTACGGAACGCTGTCTTGGGAATATCCTCTTCATGCACACGGAGTTGATGATATCCAGATCGCAGATCAATCTTTAAAAAATAAGAAGCGCCTTGCAATTGGTCAAAGAGATCATCAATGCGAGGTAGGGGATATCGATTCTTGATGGTAAGCTTGTTAAGCTCACGATAATCGATACACATCCTAAAAGATCCATCCTTCTTTTTGACAAAAAGAATGGGAGCACCCCAAGGTGAAAATCTAGGACGGATAAAACCTTTGTCAGAGAGTTCCTGTAGCTGCTTAGACAACTCTTGCATCTCTGACGGTGCAAGACGATATGGAGCTCTGGCAATGGGATTTGCACCAGGTACGAGATCAATACGGAACTCGACTTGGCGTGCTAGGGGTAGACCAGGTAACTCTTCAGGGAAAACCTCTGAATAATCCCGAACGACAGGAATATCTTGAATAGACTTAGCTTTGCCGTTATCTGCTACAACATGTGCCAAAAAGGCCACATAGTTCTTTCGCAGATACTTCCGAGCCTTAAAACAAGACATGACTTTGAGACCACCAGCAGGTTTCTCACCACGAACCTGTAGGATCTCACCTGACGAAAGCGGCATGCGGATGATCTTCTCGAAACAAACTATCTCTGCGCGATACTTGGCTAACAAATCCATACCCACAATAACGTCGAAGCTTCCAAGTTGCATAGGCGTGAGGTCAAAAGGAAAAAGATGGTTGTTAAGGTTCAACTGGCAGTTGCGGAGAACAGAATCAAGAACAATGGGATCACCGCTCGCCACTTCCACTGTCAATCGTTTACCTAGTTTCGTTCTAGACACTCGAAGCAATGGTTCAAAAGATAACGACACAAAACTCTTATCGGCACCCGAATCAAAAAGAACAGATGCTGGCTGATTATTAATAAAGAACGTACCGTTCACCACATTATCATCTGCTTGTGCCTCTTATGTGTTCATGTTGAAGACTCGACCTCGAGCCTGGGCCTGATTCTGGTTTGCATTCTGGTTGGCTAGCCTTGGGCACCGGTTTCTGTAGTGGGTCAGATCCCCACAATTGTAGCACGAACCAGGAGGAAAATGAGGTCGTGCAGCTTGACCTTGTTGCTGAGCATGAGGCTGAGCTTGGTTCTGGTTAGCAGGAATGCGGTAGGCGACAGCAAGATGACCATTTTTTCCACAGTTGGTGCATTGACGACACTGAACCTGTGGTGGGTGCTGGCTGTTACACCTATTGCACAAAGGTGCATTGCCAAGATAAGGCTTCTTGGCTGGAGGCTGTGCGGGTTGGTCGGGAGCTGCCTGGTTAGCTTGGGAAGTGACAACATAGTTTTGGGAAGCCTTACGCTTCCTTGCTCTTTTGGATGAACCAGAATCCTTTCCGTTTTTGTTTTGACCTTTCTTGCTATCTTCCTTGTCAGACGACTGTTTCTTGCCCTTGTCACCCTTCCTGTGTAATTTATTCTTCCGAATCTGCGACTCAATCAATGTCGCTGATAACTCGATCGCCAGACGGAGTGTGGTAGGGTTACTACCAGTAATGATGTCTTGTACCGAGTCAGGCAGGCCGTCAATGTACCTTTCGATAGCCTTGTCGAGTGGGGCAACCATAGTCGGGCAAAGCAGACTCAACTCCTCAAACCTATCAGTATATGCCCTGTGCTCGCCACTATCTTGTTTCAAGTCATCAAACTCTTTCTCCAATGCTCGTTGCTCATGACGAGGACAAAACTCCCTCATCATAAGAGCTCTGAGTTCAGCCCATGTCTGTGCTAGAGCAACTTCTGCACCACGGTCTCTCATTACCCCATTCCACCATGTATGAGCCCTCTTCTGAAACACGCTTGAAGAAAACTCGACCTTGCGATTATCCGGACACTGAACGTGGCGAAAAGTATTCTCAATGCTCTCGAACCATTGAAGAAGCCCAGTTGCTCCCTCAGAACCACTAAACTTGAGTGGTTTAGCCGAGTTAAAATTCTTGAAATTGCATGGAGCATTGTTGTTGTTGTCTTGGTTCCATTGAGCAAAGATATTTGGGAATTGAGCAGCCATCTGCTGTGCAATAATTTCTGCCAGCTTGGCAGTAGCTATCTGGTTTTCGCGTCGAGGAGGCATTCTAAAAGAGGAAAACATGAAAGGAAACGAGTGAGATGATTGGGTGAAGAGGATGAAATGAAACAAAATCAACAAAAGCAAAGATGGTGGTTACGCATCGCAAAGCAAACAAGCGACACGCAATGTCTAGTCAAAGTAAATGGGTCAAAAATAATGTATTGCGAAGACATGTTCGCCTATAAGTGAACACTCACCCCAAGAGTTCCCAGGTAAGAGTGACTGGTCCGATTATGTGGATTTGTACGAACACTCTAGCCTTAGACAGAAAACTCAGGGTACAGGCATTCACTCTTCCAGTCCGCACGTGTTCACACTATTAAAGCCCGAAAACCTTGACGAGACTTTTGAATATTCAAAGGGGTTCAAAACCTTATAACAGAGGGTTCAAAACCTAGTAATCAATCATCCTCGAACAGATGATTAATTTTCAAAGCGGATTCAGAATCGAAATTCCCGTTGTGGTTATCACTAAGGATAGGTGATGTGCATGTTTTAAAATCTAAACACAAGATAACTTGTGTTAGGGTCCTAGAAAGTTATAGTCAAGGTCAAAGCATTACTAATAACCTAATTCCCTATAACCATTGGCTCTGATACCAACTCTTCTGTCACACCCCGGCCGCGTATAACATGCAACCGCGGCGGAAACGCCGGGGAGTGTTGGGACAGAATTAATTGTTTCACAACCATGGCATACAAGTTATATTTTATTTATTAAACACGAGTGTTACATCGTTTCAAAACAGGAAATAAAGTGTTTATAACATAATTAAACTAGTCTATCTTCGTTTTATGTCTCTAAGGCACATGTCTGCCCTAGTATCCCATTCATCATCCTAAGCGACAGCTCCTGAAAACACATGTGAAAGTAGGTACGTCAGCATAAAAATGCCTGTGAGATACATAGGTTTTGTGAAAATGGGATTTATGACTTGAGTTTAAAGAGAACGTTTAATAACAGTCAGTCATGAACCTTGTAAATTGTTTTATCTTGTAAATCATTTGAAAACGATAAAACCAGATGATATGTATAGATAAATGTAAGGTTAAACGAATAACCAAGTAAAATGAGTTGAATAAGATAAGTTGTTGGTAAAAATAATGTCTTGTGAAGAATATGTTATTTGTGTAAAACGTAATATGTCTAAACTGAAATGATTTAGATAACGCTACGATATGTAATATTATACAAACACTTATATATAGGAAGTACCAGCGGCGTATCCACCATGTTTGTATCGTATTACACACGTTTCGTTACTCAAATCATTTACCCAAACCAACCACCATGGAAATTGTTCATGTATAAGTCAATTGTCAAGTGTTATTGTGTAAACCATATCGAGATGTCTATGTTCAATGTAAACCACCAAATGTGTATATAAATGTCAAAATGTTTATGTTTAATGTAGATCATGTAATGTGTACCCACAATATATCATGTATGGCAAGTGAAATATATCAACTAAACCATATGTAAAATGCACAAAAACAAGCTATTGAAGTAAAACATGGTTTAAATCAAAGTTATGATTTGCGGAAAAAAATGCATGCTATACTGATACAAACATTTATGCGGTATTGTGAAAATGCATACATCCAAGCCTTGAGACTGTGGTGATAAACCCTTGAACAAATTAAAGGTTTATCTAAGTTATGTGTATCGAATTCGGTCATTCCTTTCTTCCAAACCAACCTAGGATGTTCGGAACGAGAGTTGTCAATTCCTATGGTACCACTACCTACTAACGGGCGGCATGATCGGTGTTAATGAATGTACATTGTATAATTTAAACAAACCAAATGTCATACCAAAATGTAGGCATGTGATGAATAATTGTACTAAGTACGCACACAATGGGCATACATAGCATAAAATGTAGTGTAAAATGATGTACTAAGTACGCACACAATGGGCATACATAGCATAAAAGTCATGTAAATCAATGTGCTAGCATGCTCAGTCAACATACATAGCAGAAAAGGTAATGTAAAACAATGTGCTTAATATGCTAAGTAAACATATGTAGCAGAATAATGTATTGTAAATCATGTACTAATCAGTGTACTAAAGAACATAGCAAGTATATGATGTGAAAACAGGAAAGCATGAAAGTAATAAGTAGGCACATGTGTTCCACCCCAAAACAGTTTGGAAAAACAGTAAAAGAGGGGTTCAATGTACTCACCTGAGATTGCTTTGAAATTCTTGTATAATAACCAAATAATGTTAGAGATCACGGAATATCAAACGGCACCTAATAGGTAGCTATGTTACTATACCGGACCTAAATCGGAGGATCGGATAGTATGCGGGTTCGTAAACCAAACGAGTATGGAGACTCGTGTAATATGGTTTAACAAAGCCTACATACTAAAATGAAACCTAACCTAAGTGCTTACGACCCGTTACGACCCGTTTAGGTAGCTTATGCTACCTTAATGCGTCGTTCGTGTAGAACGCGTTTGGAACGCCTAACATCGTGACCACAAGGTATAACCTCGGAAGGTTACAGCTATGGTCACCTAATGTGTTTGGTTGGATCCTAATGATCGACCAAATGGGTCGGGTGCGAAAGTGTAAGCGATTGTTTAGATCGCTTACCTTACGACCCTATATAAGCACTAAACTAAAAGTGATGAGCTAAGCATGTTAGAACATGCTTAACTAAGTTTAGAAAACAGGTTTGGTATCGAAACAAACGGTTTTGATACCTACGAGTAGTTTGCTTACAAAATACGCAAGAATGCGCATTTTGGTCGGAACTACGACTCGTCACTGAGCCTAGATAACGTGGTAATCAGTAGGTATAGTCACTACGGACTATAACCATCGTGATCACGCTCACGTTATGAAGTTCCAATGAACTTCGTGTTAACCATAGGATGGTCAATGCAGAAAGTCAAACAAAACTTTGACTTTCGGACTCGAAAAGCGAATAAAAGAACGAAAGAACACTTACGAAGGGTCCCGAAAGCTAATCTCAATCCAGGAGCTCAGGTATGAAGCAAAGGCCTCAACTTAGAGCTTTAGATCAGATTTTGTGGGTTTTTAACCAAAAGGGGGGGGGGGGGTATTTATAGGAAAAGCAAGACCGTTAGGATCGTTTCTTGAATATCGTGCCACGATCCAAGCCGTACACTTGTCGTAAAGTTGTGGTGGCTTATTTTGCCCCCACCATAGGAATTTGACACGTGGCGTTGCCCTTTGGATGATCGAAAGGCCATTGCAAGTAGATCAAAACATTGAACCTGGTCTGTATGTCTGACGCAGCCCGCGTTAGGATGCACACAAAACTCAGGCGGGCCGCCTGGCCTTGTCTGATCAGCATAAACTTTCAGAATTTATAGTTTAGGTCCCTGTTGCATATTTAAGCCATTTTCAACACTTCTAAGGCCCGTAAAGCCAACTTTAAGGCCCTATAATGGTGCCTAAACATTGTGGACATGAAACATGCTCAAAAATATTCCGGATGTCGGTTCGTTTGGCCGTACGATCGCGATGTTCGCTTAATTACGACGGAATGCGCATAAGCGCGAAAGACGATCCAAATGACGCGACGAATGGATTTTTCTCATGCCAAACACCAAGGCATAATATAAAGATGCTTACATAAATTTTTGGATATCCGGATGTATTCAGAACGTAAGTTATGCGCAAAAGTGCAAACTTGTGCACCTTTTTGACACTTTTAGTCCCTGAATGACCCAAAAGTTTATTTTAGCACATCGAACCTCTCAAAGCCTATTTCTAAGCTATGTAAAGGATATTTAAGGTGTGTTTAACTTATGGTCATGTTCCGGAATGTTTGTGACAGTCCAAATTGGCATACTTACGTAGTTTGTCAAGTTTAGTCCCTGTAAGCGAATTAACTTGTTTTTGCCATACCGAAGCCTTCAAATCTTATTTCTAAGTTATGTAAAGGTTATTTAAGGTATGTTAAGTATATGTTGATGTTCCGGAGTATTTGTCGCATTAAACTGAGTACGTTTATGCACCAGTTTGCGTATAATTCTCCAGAAAGCGATGTAGAGTTTAAAATCGAACAAAAGTCAAAACATGAAAAATGTAAAACACAACCAAACAAACATTGGGATCAAATAACATTGTTTTATTGATAATTGAACTGTTCATAATGATTTCGAGCACAAATGTTACACAAGGGCCTGGTATGAAACTCTTTCCACCTTTCTACTTTCCATTGGTTTCACTAGAGGCAGAATTGATTGTCCAAATTTATGTGGATGACATCATTTTTGGAAGCACATGTAATAAAATATGTGAAGAGTTCAGGCAACTCATGACAGCTGAGTTTGAAATGAGTGCAATGGGTGAACTCCAGTGCTTTCTTGGTCTCCAAGTAAGGCAACTGCAAAATGGAACTTTCATCCATCAAGGCAAATATGCCAAAGAACTTCTAGAGAAATTTGATATGGATGATTGTAAGCCATGCAGTACACCCATTGCAACCAATAAATTGGTCATGTCTGATGAAAAGGATGATTTGGTTGATCAGAACTTATATAGAAGCATGATTGGGTCTTTATTGTACCAAACTGCATCTAGACCAGATATCATGTTTGCAACATGTGTCTGTGCAAGGTCCAAGTCAGCCCCTAGAAAGTCAAACCTTATTGCTGTAAAAAGGATATTCAGATACCTAAAAGGTGCTCCCACACTTGGTATCTGGTATCCAGCTGATGGTAAAATTGAGCATTCATGTTTCTCAGATAGTGACTTTTCTGGATGTGACAAGACAAGGAAGTCCACTTCAGGAGGGTGCCAATTCCTAGGCAATTGCTTAGTGTCTTGGCAAAGCAAAAAGCAAGCAGCTGTTTCCACATCCACTGCTGAGGCAGAATATATAGATGCTGCAAGCTGTACAGCCCAACTGCTCTGGCTTCAAAATAAGTTGCTAGATTTTGGTATCACTGCCTTGAAGACACCACTCATGTTGGACAGCCAGGCAGCAGAAAATATCATCAAAAATCCAGTTTCTCATTCAACCACCAAACACATCGACATCAGACATCACTTTGTGAGGGATTGCTATGAAAAAGGTTTGATTTCTCTGCATCATGTTCCAACTAAGGATCAGTTGGCAGATGTGCTAACCAAAGCATTAGACACATCCACCTTTGAAAGCTTGATCTCTAGGATTGGCATGCTAAACATGGAATAACAGGAAAATTCCTGTTTTTCTATGAATAAAAGCATTAAAATGTTTCCAGAAAATCAAAAATCCATCCTTAAAAATAGTTAAAAATGAATTTTTCATGAAAATCCTAAAAGTCTGCCATAACCACTGATGAGTTCAAAAGTCTACTCTACTTCAAAAGTCTATCCACTGCTGAAAGTCATCCCCTGTTCTCATATTCCTTTTATAAGCACTGATGTTCAAAATCAGTGTTGTATCCACTGATATGCTATCCACTGATAGTAAAAATCATCCACTGCCTCCATTACCGTTGCAACCACTGCCTTCAACAGTAGTTTTCACAAAAGTACTGTCCTTCATTTCACCAGGGGATGGCACGTGGACAGTACATAGTGGTCAAACCTTTTCTAACCGCTGCCACGTCAGCACTCACTTTTTCCTCCATAAAACCCCCACTCTAAACCCAAACAGGGTTT
The DNA here is from genome assembly GCF_002127325.2 of Helianthus annuus. Taxonomy (NCBI): domain Eukaryota; kingdom Viridiplantae; phylum Streptophyta; class Magnoliopsida; order Asterales; family Asteraceae; genus Helianthus; species Helianthus annuus. The sequence continues at coordinate 71,620,360 of NC_035442.2, read as the reverse complement.
ACTGTCGAATTGAATTCTTAAAAATTCCCTTCTCAAAGCAGTTTCTTCATCTTTCATCAAATCCCTTCACAAATTTCTTTGATCGTCTTCTTCAAAATGACTAAATCGAAGTCCTCAGCAAAATCTTCCAAAGGGGTATCTCAAAAGGCTAAACCCACAGAAATTCCACACAAACCATCTCACAATCTTCTGGGTCTTCTCACAAAACCTGGCACCATCGATACCTTCGATTCCATCCTTGATATGATCACTACGTCAAAGTATAAAACTTTGCTTACAGCAGATGCTCCCATCTACCTGCAAACCCAGAGAGAGTTTTGGAAAAATTGTACCCTTGACAAACAAGGCGAAGATGTCATAGCCGTTAACTCTACTCTACAGGGAAAAGTAGTCCAAATAACACCAGAATCCATATCAGAGGTCTTTCAGCTCGATGATCAGGAAGGTAAAAATTCTTTTCCTAAAAATGAGTTAAAAATTGACTTCATTGAAAGAGGGTATGCAGACACAATGATGAAGAGGGATACCTTACAAAAAGGTTTCTTCCCTCCTACAACAAGGTTTTTATTCCATACCCTCCTTATGTGTGTTTCAAAAAAACTACTTCTTTTAATGAAATACCATTGAAGATTCAAAACTTGGGATATGCTATCCTACAAGAAGAAAACTTTAACTATTCCAAGGAAATCTTCAATGATTTGGTTAAAAATGTTGAAACAAAATCATTCTTACTGTTTCCAAGATTTCTAAGTTATTATTTTGAAAAGAAATTCAGTAAGGATGATATTTCTATAATAAACCAAGGTGAATCTTTCCAAATGCACAGCTTAACTGCTGAAACTTTTACAAGAATGTCAACACCTTACAAAACACAAGCAGAGGTGCCTGAGCAGAATTTTGCAGCAAACACTGCTCCTCAGGTATCTGCTGCTGAGCCCACTGCTCAAGGTGATCAAGGTAGCAAAACAACTGCCTTGAAACCAACACCTATAATCACCAAAAAGCCACAGAAAAAGAAAACTCAAAAACCCCCAAAACCTACCAAAAAGGCAACTCTGGAGGATGAGATACCAAAGCAACTGCCTGTGACAAAACAAAAGTCACCAGAAACCACTGCTGCTACTTCCTTACAGTAGTTGGTAAAAATATCTCAAACCATGGCTGAAACTCCTCCTGCTTCTTCTAAAAAAGAACAGGTTGTACAAATAGGGACACCACATCATGATGCTCAGGAAGCACTTGTTTCCATCATCCACAACCCATTGCCCGGGGCAAATCTTCTTTCTACACCTGCGCTCACATCCACAATTCCACCAAATACAAAAATCCTGTTGGATGCAATTGATTTGAACCAGGCACAAACCAGTCCTTCTCAATCACCTGTTCATGAGAATATGCCTCAAACAACTGACTGGGCCTGATGTATCAATCTTTGCTAACCCACCAACACAACCTGAGGAGGTTACACCCCTTGAGTTACAAGTAACTCTTGGTGGTAATCCAAGTGAAGCAACCACTACAAGTGTTAAACCCACTGGTTTGCACTTGGACAGTGGTTACATCAATAAGACTTCCTTGGAGGCAATTCCTTCTATAACACCTCTGATATCTGCTAGTGAGTTTGTTTTAACCACTGGTTCCATCAAAAGATTATCAAGTGTTGAAGGAAGAAGACCCCGGTACCAAGAAAAAGGGGCATCAGTTGTTGATGTTTGGAGTACACTCCCTACCTCAACCTCTGATAAAACCACTGCTAGTGGGAAATTAGATGATCCCATAAAATTGGGTGATGGTTTAAAGTACCAGGAATTAACGGCAAGAGTGGAAAAACTGGATACCTCTGTTGCAGAAATCAAAGAAATGCTGCATCAGTTGTTGACAGTTCAAATGGTACAACCCACTGCTGTTCCACCTCAAGCACCTGCTCCACCACCAGCAGATGCTACAAATGAGCTATGGAATCTTTTTCAACCTTTTCTCCAACAACAACAGATGGCTGATCAGCAACATGAAAAACATGTTCAAGAGCTGAGAAACACAATGGAGTCTAGGTTCAAGAACACACAAGCAGACATCAAGGCTATAAAGGCCCATTTGTTGACAACCACTGGCACTGCTCCTCCAACAGTTCTTTTTATTGATGAACTTCCTCCAGATAATGCCAAAAAGGGGGAGAAAATTCAGGAGTGGAGAAAGAAAGGGATTGATAATGGTCTGTATATTGAGCTAGAAAAGGATGTTATGCTAAGGAAAATTCCCTTGCCAGATGGTAGCAAGAAGGTTGATGTTACCCAGAATGCACTTGATGAAGGTGTAATAAGTGTAAAAAGGGATAGAGCGGCAAAGGATATATCAAGGTGGAATGAGGAGAAAAGAGCTTACATGGAGCTGAATGCGCAGGGTTGTTCTGGGTTAAAGGATGTTCAAAATCCTAAGACAAAAAGAAATCCTACTAGAAAAGTAAGGGAACCCAAGTCCACACCATCCAGACTCACAAAGCATACTCCAAAACCACCGTCTAAAAGCCCCCAACATCAAACCTCCATCCAAACAGCTGTTGTAACTCCTGCTGTATCAACATCTGCTGGTACTTCAGTTGTTTCAACATCTGTTATCACTTCAACACACACTACTTCAACACACACCACTACCACTGCCTTACCACCACCACCATCACCACTTAAAACAACATGTCCACCATCACCTCCTGCCAAAAAGCAAAAGACAGCTGATGCTACAACATCTGCTGTAATGACAACAGTGGTTGAAACACCAGTTGTTTCAACAACTGTTAGTCAATCACAAACCACTGCCACTCAAATTGCCACCACTGTTCCACCCAAAACATCATCTGCCTCTCCTACAATAAAAAGGAGAAGGATTATCATTCCAGATGATGATTATCCATCACCACCACCAACATCCTCAAAACCTCTATCACTTGTCATAATTCGAAACCCATTCCTCTCTCTTTAGCTCAAATCCAAAAGCCATTACCTCCTGCATGTGTTTTATTTCCTTTGGAACTCATAGCAGTTAGAGAAGAAATCAAATCTTTCTATTATGAGGATGACCCTGCTAAAAGGAGTTTGCCATCAGTTGAAGGATATCCTAGGCCAAACAATATTGAAGAATATTTGAAAATCAAGGCCAAGCAAGCAGAGGATATCTCAAACAAAAATAAACAAGGGAAATCTGATAGAGAATTTCAGCAAAACTATCAGTTTCTACTCACACAGGTCAGATCTATGGAGCAATTTGCCAAAAATGTAGTCAGCAAATTTCAGAAAGGGCAGATGAGTCCTTGAGAAAAGACTACGTTGATAACATCATGACCTACAAGAAATACAAAGGGGAGAAACACATGTACAAAAATTAGACCATTCCTAAGCTTGAAAGTGAGGTAGCCAGGATTCAAGAAATGATCAAAAATAAGGTCAAGCAGACTCCTCCTGAAAAATTCAAACAATTTGAATCTGACAAAGCTTTAGAGTTGAAGAGAATGAAAGAGGAGCTGATAGCAGCTGATTATGGGTCAAAGAATCTTGTGACAAAGTGGGGAGAAGATAGGGTCAGGGCTACCTTCAAAAAGTTGGAGGAACTTAGGAAGAAAGATCCAACAGTTCCACAAAAGCCTGACTACTCCAAAGCAGAGGTCTCAAAAAGACCACCAAAGCTGCAAGTCAAAAGAACCACTGCTCCAGCTGGTGCTGCCATCTACAAAAGGAGTCAAAACCAGTTGGGTGCTGAAACAATTCAAGACTTAATTGCTGGTGATGACCTTGTAAAAGAGGGCATTAGGTTAATGATGAAAGAAGATTCTGAATTGGAACAATCTGCAAGTACTACTCAGCCAGTCATGAATAGGCCTGCATCACCAAATACCTCATCCAATAAAAATCTCCCAAGAAACCCACCAGGCTCAAAAGTACTAAAGTGGAAAACTGATAAACAGACCCACGTACTGACAGTGTTCAAGTCTAGTGGAGAAGTGAAAAAATTAACAAGGGAACAAGCTCTTGGCCAGAGTCTTGAAGATTTGCAGGATCTCCTTGATCTTCCACTTAGCAGGGATGATGATGACACAGATGCCTTAACCTTTGAATTACAACTCAAAGTGCAAATAAGGGAACTGCTGATGAGGCAATAAAGATCTACCAATAATGGAGAGTTTTGGCATTATCTGTTCCAGGGGGAGATTGTTGGGATTGAACCCTGCCAAAGGAACAAATAATTAAAGCCAAAACTGGATCAGAGCAGTGGATCCAGAATCAGCAGATGTTATGCATGCAAGTCTCTCCCCTTGAAAGTGGTTTCAACATCTGCTGACCTCCTATCCACTGATCATACAAACTGCTGACTTATAACTGCTGATCAAGTCAAAGAGTGATGAAGAACTAAAGCTCTGCTGCCCAATCTACTGCCTTGTTTCAAGCACTGCTGATCATAACAAGTACTGCTGGGTTCACAGCAGTGGAAGGATGCAGCAGTTGTTTTTACTTTATGTAATGAAATGTAATATCAGTAGTTAGCATAGCAGTGATTGCATAGGTCAGAGGTTAGAGTTTGTTAGGAGGTTAGATGTCACTTTCATGGTGACGTCAACTTAGATGCTCAGTGGTTTGTTGCGTGCCTATAAATAGAACAGTGCTCTGTACTGTTCTATTAGCTCTTCACTACCTTCTTCCTGCACGAACAAATTACTGAGCTCGGGCTGAGGGGGAGTTTGTAAGCATACATGCAAGTGTAATCAAAGTTTGAAATAAATTTAAGCATTTGATTCTCTGTTGAAAATTTATGTTTGAAAACATTTCTACTGTTTGATTGTGAAAAGTTTGCTTCCATTTAATTTCCGCTGCACTAGTCTTTCATTGTTCAACTTAATTTAAACACAAATCACAATCAATCCAAACTCAGATCCTAACAGAGGACCATAAGACTATGTCACTAGGTGATAGTTTGAGTGCCGGAAAGTGCCTAAAACTCATTTTGATTACAGAATTCTGCATTTTCAGCAAAAATTCAGCTTTTAACATACTCGTATTATGCAGAGAATTGACTAAACGGTCTGAATGCTTTCCTAAGTATTGGGAATTAATTGTGTTACAAAAGGATACATAAAAGACACTATACGGTACAATTTAACACTTTAACGGAACGGTACTTAACCGAACAACCGGACGTTACCCGGGACACCAAAATTTTGTCAGAAACATTATTTTATTATTTTTAACTAATTATGTTCTCCAAATACCCCAACACACTGTGAAAATATGTCATGCACATAATACCTTAGATAATACCCTTAACCTCCTAAATAATTACCTACATATAATCAAAACTTACAATTAACACCCCCCCCCCCCTCCTCAATATTTTCGGCTCACATAGGGGACCCACCCTGATAATCATTAAATCCCTATAAAATATTCCTTTTTTATGCTCTTGCCAAGAAATCATAATGAGTATATGTAGGTTGGGCTATAAGATCACAATCTCATCATATCACACTCTCTCACTACAAGTTCACTTCACCATCCTCACTCTCTCTCTCTCCCTCTCGGCTGCACATAACCGCCACCACCACCACCACTTCAACATTCATTCATTTATTCCATTTTCAAGTTTGAATCAAGTGCTAGAAGAAGTCTTGTGAAGCTTGAAGCTTGGAGGTTTTGAAGGAACATCACACATTGCTTTCTCACACCATCTTCATCATCATCCTTTGTTCATAAGTTCATCCCTTGCCTTTGTGCTAGTTGTAAGTCTTTGATTTCACTCTTGGTTACTTTCACGTTGTTTATTCGAAAGATTGTAAGTTGATGTTTAGCACAAGAACATAAAAAGAAAATGAACAAAGACCATGAACATAAGTTTACATGAAGATGAAATCTTGTTGGATTTGGGTTGGTTAAAACATGCATGACATTTGATCGTTGATTTCATGATAGAACCCGTTGTTAGGACATTTGTTGATACAAATTAGTAACGTTTTAATTATAAAGAAACATGCTGATTGACAATTTCAGCCAACTTCAACTGGCTGTAACCGGATCATTATAAGTCGAAAAACTGATTTTCTGAAATTATGTATTTTTGAAAAACGGATCAAATGGCACTGGAATCGAAATTTTTCGAGGTCGTTTACTATTTTTAAAGGTCTGTTTTTGGACAGCAACTCAAGCTGCGTTTTTACTGCAGAAAATGTGTGTCATGTTTTTCGTCATAACTTAAAACCTGAGTAGAACTAGCTCACGAAATTCATACTGTAGATGATCACTGATTTCGTTGTGATCCTCCAACTGGAATTTCGTCGATCGGACATGCGATGTATTTTAAACAAATTATTCCGTAGACTGCAGTCAGAAAGTGACAAATCTTATTGCAGTCCGGTAAATGATTTTCTATAAAATATTGGTAATGAATTGGACCCCGATATTTTTACAGAATAAAACTTGGATCGTATAGGACATTCTGTATAATTTTGAGAATTTTTGAGATGAGTTAACTATTTTATTAAAATGCTCGAAAACAGTCCAGTTTTGAATATTAAAGCTAAAACGACATAGGTAATATTTTGTTGTCTAAATATCGGGTTGGTTATTTGAGAATGATCTAACGTGATATATGTTAAAGAAAATGATATGCTATTTAGCATGGACACCTCCATTTACAAAGGAGACAATGGCAAAATTTTCCGAAAATCCTAACACTTAGTAAATGTTTTCTAGACAAGTGTTTATTAGTATATTGTAGACCATGTTTTTCAAACATAAAACTCGCCATAATTTTTGTAGCGAAATACAAAGTATCGGAGGTTGGTTTTATACATGAAAATGGTTAAATATATATTCTCTAAAAAGGACTTAAAAATATAATTCCGATATGAGCATACATGTGTAAAATATCCCATCCTTGGGAAGGAAATGCGTATATAAATACTTTAGAAGTATTACTACAAGAATATTGAATGAACAAATATTCCAACACGACATATAATTAAGTTGAAATATTAATTATTTTGACACATAATTATCACTCGGAATAATATAAGAAACGTAACTCGAAACCTCAAACTCTAAGCCAAGGCACGGCCCGTTCGTCTAATAGACATTAGTACGTTGTAGGTTGTCGTGTAGCTGACGGAGTTTGAGATACGGTACAAGACGCACTACAGTGAGTTCATGTCCCCCTTTTCTCTTAACTATTTTTAGTTTTATACTTCGGGGTGGAATACATGTTACAATTTATTACAGACATTTTATACATGGTATGGTTAGCTTAAGGAGAGTTTTTACTACGCGATCAAGTGAGCGGTGGGCATGACACTTAAGGCCATTAATCCTCATTGTAGGACCACGGGACATGAGTGATAGATCTATTTGGGTGTATCGAGCCCACACCCATGAGGCCGGGGCAGCCCATAGTGGTGACTATGTCTTCATACCGGAGACAAATTTGCTAGGTTTGAGTCTTCCTGCACCAGTTTCACACATACCATTGGCTTTGCAACCCATTGGTGATCAGTTTTTCCTTATTGCTACATACCAGGGACTTTTATACATACGAGACTTATTTTAAAGGCTTATACACACAAACATACACATGAACTTGCTCAACTTTTTGTTGATATTTTTAAACTACATGTATTTCAGGGAATTAATCGGATCTGGCAAGTGATGCATGTTAGTCAAGCTGCGTTCTAAATAAAGATGTCATCCAGGGTCGTAGGGTTTGGGAAGTGTAACTCCTTTCTAGACGGGTTGCATGTCTCTAATCCTCGTTTTGTTGGTAGTCTTTTGTTGAGTCTGATGAACTCGCTTTAAACAAGTCATGGTTTGTAATATGTTTTGGGATTGATGTTTTAAGACAATATGATGTGCATTTTTTTTAAACTATTTTAATGGATGACCATCACGGATTTTTATCATATAGCGTTGTTGTTGTGACACCTGGGTCACTGAGACCATCAAACAAATACTAAGCCAATGAAATATTGTATTTCCTACTTGGGATCTGTATAAAAATGTGTATCTTTTGCACATATCAACTCTTGTTTGATTTTAAGCTCTAAATCGCTTTCTAGAAGGTTATACGCGCGCTGATGCGTAAATATAACCAGTTTAATGCAACAAACACTCTAGAATAGTGAAATAGGCTTAACATACCTTAAATAACCTATACATAACTTAGAAATAAGTTTTGAAAGCTTTGGTATGGCAAAAACAAGTTAATTCGCTTACAGGGACTAAACTTGACAAACTGTGAAAGTATGCCAATTTGAACTGTAACAAACATTCCGGAATATGACCATAAGTTAAGCACACCTTAAATATCCTTTACATAGCTTAGAAATAGGCTTTGAGAGGTTCGGTGTGCTAAAATAAACTTTTGGGTCATTCAGGGACTAAAAGTGTCAAAAACTGCACAAGTTTGCACTTTTGCGCATAACTTACGTCCTGAATACATCCGGACATCCAAAAATTTATGTAAGCATTATAATATTATGTTTTAATGTCTGGCTTGTCAAAAATCCATTCGTCGCGCAATTTGGATCGTTTTTCGCGCTTATGCGCATTCCGTCGTAACTAACCGAACATCGCGATCGTATGGCCAAACGAACCAACATCCGACATATTTTTTAGCATGTTTCATGTCCTCAATGTTTAGGCATCATTTTAGGGCCTTAAAGATGGCTTAACGGGCCTTGAACGTGTCGGAAATGGCCTTATACCATAACAGGGACCTAAACTGTCATTTTTGAAACTTGGCTTCTGATCATAACCTCCAGGCGACCCGCGTAAGCCTAGGGACAACCTTTACGCGGACCGCGTCAGTCCTGCAGATGTAGAAACTCGTTTTTCTTGCTGAAAATGCCCTTTCAAGCATCCAAGGGGCAATGCCTCTTCACAATATATGGGGTTGGGGTCACATTTTGATACCACAACATTTTGACAAGTGTACGAATGAGATCAAGGCACGATATTCAAGAAACGATCCTAACGGTCTTGCTTTTTTTATAAATACCCCCCCCCCATTTTGGTTATAACCCACAAAATCTGATCTAAAGCTCTGAGTTGAGGCCTTTGCTTCATACCTGAACTCCTGGATTGAGATTAGCTTTCAGGGACCCTTCGTAAGTGTTCTTTCGTTCTTTTAATCGCTTTCTAGTCCTAAAGTCAAACTATGTTTGACTTTCTGCGTTGACCAGCCTATGGTTAACACGAAGTTCGTTTGAACTTCATAACGAGAGCGTGATCACGATGGTTATAGTCCCTAGTGACTACACCTACTTATCACCACGTTATCTAGGCTCAGTGGCGAGTCGTAGTTTCGGCCAAAATATGCATTCTTGCGTATTTTGTAACCAAACTACTCTTAGGTATCAAAACCCAAACCTATTTTCTAAACTTAGTTAAGCATGTTCTAACATGCTTAGCTCGTCACTTTTAGTATAGCGCTTATATAGGGTCGTAAGGTAAGCGATCTAAATAATCGCTTATACTTTCGAACCCGACCCATTTGGTCGATCAATAGGATCCGACCAAACACATTAGGTGACCGTTGTGACACCTGTGTCACCGCGACCATCAAACAAATACCAAGCCGATGAAATATTGTATTTCATACTTGGGATCTTGTATAAATATGTGTATCTTTTGCACATATCAATTCTTGTTCAATTTCAAACTCTAAAACGCTTTCTGGAGAATATACGCAAACTGGTGCATAAACGTACTCAGTTTAATGTGACAAATACTCCGGAACATCAACATATACTCAACATACCTTAAATAACCTTTACATGACTTAGAAATAAGTTTTGAAGGCTTTGGTATGGCAAAGACAAGTTAATTCGCTTACAGGGACTAAACTTGACAAACTACGAAAGTATGCCAATTTGAACTGTAACGAACATTCTGGAACATTTCCATAAGTTAAACATACCATAAATATCCTTTACATAGCTTAGAAATAGGCTTTGAAGGGTTGGGTATGCTAAAACAAACTTTTGGATCATTCAGGGACTAAAAGTGTCAAAAAGTGCATAAGTTTGCACTTTCGCGCATAACTTACGTTCTGAATACATCCGGACGTCCAAAAATTTATGTAAGCATCCTTATATTATGCCTTAGTGGTTGGCATGAGAAAAATCCATTCGTCACGCATTTTGGATCGTTTTTCGCGCTTATGCGCATTCCGTCGTAATTAACCGAACATCGCATTCGTACGGCCAAACGAACTAACATCCGACATATTTTTGAGCATGTTTCATGTCCACAATGTTTAGGCATCATTTTAGGGCCTTAAAGTTGGCTTTATGGGCCTTAGAAGTGTCGGAAATGGCTTAAACATGCAACAGGGACCAAAACTGCCATTTCTGAAAGTATGTGCAGATCAGGCATGCCCAGGCGGCCCGCTTGAGTTTGTGCATATCCTGATGCGGGCCGCATGGCCCCTTCAGTAACAGAAAGTTTGTCTTTCTTGCAAACTTGGCCTTTCAAACAACCAAAGGGCAATGCCCTTTCACAATCTTAGGAGCTAAGGGTCAAGATAAGGCACCACAACTTTGTGACAACTGTACGCATAAGATCGTGGCACGATATTCAAGAAACGGTCCTAACGGCTTTACTTTTCCTATAAATACCGCCCCCCCTTTTGGTGAAAACCCACAAAAATCTGATCAAAAGCTCTAAGTTGGAACCTTTGTTTCATACATGAGCCATTTTGATCTAGATTAGCATTCGGGGACCCTTCGTAAGTGTTCTTTCGTTCTTTTATTCGCTTTTCAAGTCCGAAAGTCAACGTTTTGTTGACTCTCTGCATTGACCAGCCTATGGTCAACACGAAGTTCATTGGAACTTCATAACGTGAGCGTGATCACGATGGTTATAGTCCATGGCGACTATACCTACTGATTACCACGTTATCTAGGCTCAGTGACGAGTCGTAGTTTGGGCCAAAATGCGCATTCTTGCGTATTTTGTAACCAAACTACCTGTGAGCATCAAAGCCATTTGTTTTGATGCCAAACCCGTTTTCTAAACTTAGTTAAGCATGTTCTAACATGCTTAGCTCGTCACTTTTAGTATAGTGCTTATATAGGGTCGTAAGGTAAGCGATCTAAACCATCGCTTATACTTTCGAACCCGACCCATTTGGTCGATCATTAGGGTCCGACCAAACACATTAGGTGACCATAGCTGTAACCTTCCAAGGTTATACCTTGTGGTCACGATGTTAGGCGTTCCAAAACGCGTTCTACGCGAACGACGCGTTAAGGTAGCATAAGCTACCTAAACGGATCGTAATGGGCCGTAAGCACTTAGGTTAGGTTTCATTTTAGTATGTAGGCTTGGTTAAACCATATTACACGAGTCTCCATACTCGTTTGGTTTACGAACCCGCATACTATCCGATCCTTCCGATTTAGGTCCGGTATATTAACATAGCTACCTATTAGGTGCCGTTTGATATTCCGTGATCTAGCATTGTTTGGTTATTATACAAGAACTTCAAAGCAATCTCAGGTGAGTACATTGAACCCCTCTTTTACTGTTTTCCAAACTGTTTTAGGGTGAAACGCATGTGCCTACTTGTTACTTTCATGCTTTCCGGTTTTCACATCATATACTTGCTATGTTCGATAGTACATATATAGTACATGATTTCATTGTGTCTATGCTATGTATGTCCATTGTGTGTATACTTAGTACATCACTTTACAATACATTACATGCTATGTATGCCCATTGTGTGCGTACTTAGTACATTGCCTTACATTACATGCTATGTATGCCCATTGTTTGCGTACTTAGTACAGTGCTTTACATTACATGCTATGTATGCCCATTGTGTGCGTACTTAGTACATTGCCTTACATTACATGCTATGTATGCCCATTGTGTGCGTACTTAGTACATTGTTTTACGTTGCATTTCTGTTGCATATGCTTATCCAGCATATGAACACATTATCCTACATTTTGAACCGTTGTGACCATTTGACTATGTGAACCGTCTTAACCCTTCGATTATATGAAGCATTTGTAACCATTGAACCGTGTAAACCAGTTGTATCCGTTGACATGATTTACATTTGACAATAGACATTTGACTATACATAAACATTTCCACAATTGTTAAACATTTCATCTTGATGGTTTGGTTTGAGTAAGTGATTAAGTAACGAGGCGTGTGTAATATAATACAAGCATGGTGGATACGCCGCTGGTACTTCTTATATATAAGTGTTTGTATGGTATTACATATCGTAGCGTTATTTGAATCATTTCAATTTGAGACATATGACATTTTATACAAATAACACACTTTTCACGAGACATTGTTTTACAAACGACTTATCTTATACAAACTCATTTTACATGGTTATCCGTTTAACCATACAGTGTTCTCTTATTTATACATATCATCTGATCTTATCGTTTTTCAAATGATTTACAAGACAAAGCAAATTACAAGGTTCATGACCAAACATTTTCTCAAACATAAGTCATGAATTCCGTTTTCACAAAACCAATGTATCTCACAGGCATTTTTATGCTGACGTACCTATTTTCACATGTGTTTTCAGGAGATGACGCATAGGACTTATCAAGACATACTTAGGCGGACCTGTGCCTTAGTGACTTAAAACGAGACAAGAACTAGTTAAATTATGTTATGTACTCTTTGGTTCTTGTTTAAACAATGTAAACATTCATGTTTGATTAATAAAACGAAACTTCAATTGCCATGGATTTGAAACAAATAAATTCTGTTACAACACTCCCCGGCGTTTCCACCGCGGTTGCATGTTATACGCGGCCGGGGTGTGACAACCGTAGTTATATAGGGAATAACCTTCCGAGGTTATACCTTATGGTCACGACGTTAGGTGTTCCAAACGCGTTTCATGCGAACGACGCGTTACGGTTGCATAAGCTACCTAAACGGGTCGTAAAGGGTTGTAAGCACTTAGATTAAGTTTCACTTTAGTATGTGGGCTTTGTTAAACCATATTACACGAGTCTCCATACTCGTTTGGTTTACGAACCCGCATCCTATCCAATCCTCCGATTTAGGTCCGGTATATTAACATAGTTACCTATATTAGGTGCCGTTTGATATCCGTGATCTCTAGCATTATTTGGTTGTTATACAAGGACTTCAAAGCAATCTCAGGTGAGTACATTGAACCCCATCTTTTAAATGTTTTCAAGGTGTTTATGTGAGTACATAGACCCCTCTTTTACTGTTTTCCAAACTGTTTTGGGGTGAAACACATGTGCCTACTTGTTACTTTCATGCTTTCTTGTTTTCACATCATATACTTGCTATGTTCATTAGTACATTTAAAGTACATGATTTCATTACATTTATTGCTATGTATGCCCATTGTGTGCATACTTAGTACATCACTTTACAATACATTTCATGCTACGTACGCCCATTGTGTGCATACTTAGTACATTGTTTTACATTGCATTTCTGTTGCATATGCTCATCCAGCATATGAACACATTATACTACATTTTGAACCGTTGTAACCATTTGACTATGTGAACCGTCTTAACCCTTTGATTATATGAACCGTTTGTAACCATTGAACCGTGTGAACCAGTTGTATCTGTTGACATGATTTACATTTGACAATAGACATTTGACTATACATAAACATTTCTACAATTGTTAAACATTTTATCTTGATGGTTTGGTTTGAGTAAGTGATCTAAGTAACGAGGCGTGTGCAATATGATACAAGCATGGTGGATACGCCGCTGGTACTTCCTATATATAAGTGTTTGTATGGTATTACATATCGTAGCGTTATTTGGATCATTTCAATTTGAGACATATAACATTTTATACAAATAACACACTTTTCACAAGACCTTGATTTACAAACAACTTTTCTTATACAAACTCATTTTACATGGTTATTCATTTAACCATACATTATTCTCTTATTTATACATATCATCTGATCTTATCGTTTTTCAAATGATTTACAAGACAAAGCAAATTACAAGGTTCATGACTAAACATTTTCTCAAACATAAGTCATGAATTCTGTTTTCACAGAACCTATGTATCTCACAGGCATTTTTATGCTGACGTACCTATTTTCACATGTGTTTTCAGGAGATGATGCATAGGACTTATCGAGACATACTTAGGCGGACCTGTGCCTTAGTGACTTAAAACGAGACAAGAACTAGTTAATTTATGTTATGTACTCTTTGGTTCTTGTTTAAAACAATGTAAACGTTCATGTTTGATTAATAAAACGAAACTTCAATTGCCATGGATTTGAAACAATAAATTCTGTTACAACACTCCCCGACGTTTCCGCCACATTTTGTATGTTCTTCGTGGTCGGGGTGTGACAGAAAAGTTGGTATCAGAGCCAATGGTTATAGGGAATTAGGTTATTACTAATGCTTTGACCTAGTCTATAACCTTCCTAGGACCCTAACGCGAGTTTACTTGCGTTTAGTCATAAAACAATACCGTCACCTATCCTTAGGCGACGACCACAACAAGAACATAAATTTCAAAACCGCTTTGAAAACTAATCATCTGTTCTAGGATGATTGATTACTAGGTTTTGAACCCTCTGTTATAAGGTTTTGAACCCTCTGTTATAAGGTTTTGAACCCCTTTGAATTTTCAAAACTCTCGTCAAAGTTTTGGGTCCTAAATAGTGTGAACACGTGCAAACTGGAAGAGTGAATGCCTGTACCCTGGGTTTTCTGCCTAAGGCTAGAGTGTTCGTACAAATCCACATAATCGGACCAGTCACTCTTACCTGGGAACTCTTGGGGTGAGTGTCCACTTATAGGCGAGCATGTCTTCGCGACACACTATGAGGATCTATTTGCTTTGATTCAGCCTTTGTGTTGTTTGTTCGCTTCGTGGTTCAAACAGATGACCATCAACCATGATTATGGTCATTGTAACGTCCTATTCTTACCCAATGCCATTTCATTTGTTTTCTTTCTTGTTTCTCTTTTAGAATGCCTCCTCGACGCGAAAACCAGATAGCGACTGCCGAACTGGCAGAAATCATTGCGCAGCAAATGGCTGCTCAATTCCCAAACCTCTTTGCTCAATGGAACCAGGCCAACAACAACAATAATGCCCCCTGCAACTTCAAGACGTTCAACTCGGCTAAGCCATCAAAGTTTTCTGGGTCTCAAGGAGCAACTGCACTTCTGCAATGGTTCGAGAGTTTAGAGAGCACCTTCAGACATGTCCAATGTCCAAACGAGCGAAAGGTAGAATTTGCATCTAGCGTCTTTGAGAAACGAGCTTTGACATGGTGGAATGGTGTGATGAGAGATAGGGGTGCCGATGTGGCACTGGCTCAAACATGGCAAGAGCTTCGAGATCTGATGATGAAGGAATTCTGTCCTCGTCATGAGATCAGGGCCTTGGAAACGGAGTTCGACGATCTTAAGCAAGTTAGCGGTGAGCATCGAGCCTACACGGATCGTTATGAGGAGTTAAGTTTGTTATGCCCGAATATGGTTACACCTTTGGATAAGGCAATCGAAAAGTACATCGATGGCCTCCCTGACTCAATACAAGACATTGTGACTGGTAGCAACCCTACTACAGTTAGACAGGCCATTGAGCTATCTGCAACCTTGACTGAATCAAAGATCAGGAAAGGTAAACTTTTCCGAAAAGGTGACAAGAAACCGGTCGAGGAATCGAACCCAATCAAGGAATCAAAAACCATGGATGAAAAGACTGGATCCCCTAAGAAGTCAAAGAAGCGAAAGACTTCTCAGAACTTCGCCATGGTTACTCACAATGGTCAAGCCGTCCCCAACCAACCAGCTCAACCCCCTGCTAGGAAACCATACAATGGAACTGCACCCTTGTGCAACCAATGTAGCCTCCATCATCATGCCAATGTAATGTGCCGCAAATGCCAGACTTGTGGACTTATAGGCCATACAGCAAGAGTCTGCCCAGCTGTAGCTGCGCCAAACCCAGCTGGCAACAATCCTGCTCAAGGTCGTTTTCTACCAGGTTCTTGTTTCAACTGTGGCGAGATGGGTCATTTCCGAAGAAATTGCCCAAAGATTGCTAATGCAAATCCAGCACAGGGATGAGCATCTGGCTGACTAGAAGACAACATCGTTTAGAAATAATCACGTCTTATGTATTATTTTCTTTTGTTGTTAAGGTCCAAGGAACAGTTGTTATCATTGTTTATAAATAAGTCTTTTATTTACATTGCAATGTATTTATGTGGTTGTATGTATAAAGAACATATCCCCTACACTACCGATAAACGAGGAATCATATTCCTTGAAAAGCAAACTACCCCCAAAATTCTCCCATTCTATGATCTCTTGCGTTTTCCAGAAAAAATCCTAAGTACCCGTTTCTTCTAAGGAAAACGAAGTACAAGGCGCAAGTTACAACACGAGACGAATACCCAAAGTACCACTGCAAATCCTTAATAGGGTACCTAGGGGTATTTCCGTAAATTCTAAATTGATGAGTTCCTTAATTCGAATATTATGTTTCTTTGAAAACAAAATCGAATTTTTGGGAGATCTTCCTATCTTTTCAGATAGAATACCCAAAGGTACTACATAAAATCCTTAATGGACTTCTACGTTGTAGTTAAGTCCCTTGGATTATAAAGTACTACTCCATAATTAGACCCCTTGAGTGGTCTAGTTAAACAGATTGACCCGAAAATCTGGTTAGGAATATCATGTGATGATATAGCTGGAAAGACTCCTTGGTGGTCTAATTAAGGAGATCATCTGTCGATCTAATTAAAGGGACCCTATGGTAGTCTAGTCACCTTCATCACATGTTTGATTTTCCTCCTCTAAACATTACAAGATAAACTGTGCGGACTATGCAAGGAATTACGTAATTATGGATGCATACATAATTATGGAATTTAGTGCACAGAAACCACAGTGAGCTTTATCATGTGCCTAGAAGTTAACTCTAGTCATTTCCGTTTATGAGGAAGCACCCGTTGAAAATGACTCCGTTTGTTCATTTTCGTTTCTGAAGATTGTCCGTTGAGGAAATGAATATCCGTTTGATTATCCTTTTCATTTCCATTTCTGAGGAAGCACCCGTTGAAAATGACTCCGTTTGTTGATTTTCGTTTCTGAAGATAGTCCGTTGAGGAAATGAATACCCGTTTGATTACGCTTTTCATTTCCATTTCTGATGAAGCACCCGTTGAAAATAACTCCGTTTGTTGATTTTCGTTTCTGAAGATTGTCCGTTGAGGAAATGAATATCCGTTTGATTACCCTTTTCATTTCCATTTCTGAGGAAGCACCCGTTGAAAATAACTCCGTTTATTGATTTTCGTTTCTGAAGATTGTCCGTTGAGGAAATGAATATCCGTTTGATTATCCTTTTCATTTCCATTTCTGATGAAGCACCCGTTGAAAATGACTGCGTAAGTTCATTTTACGTTTCTGAATATTGTCCGTTGAGGAAATGAATCCCTGTTTTTTTATTCCTTCATTTCCATTTCTGAAGAATACTCGTCAAGGAAATGACAGGATTATGCCTTGTATTTCTGGTGGTTACTTGACACAAAGTCACAGATGGACTCCTACGAATAAAATTTCGGGACGAAATTTCCTAAAGTAGGGGAGACTGTGACACCTGGGGCACTGAGACCATCAAACAAATACTAAGCCAATGAAATATTGTATTTCCTACTTGGTATCTGTATAAAAATGTGTATCTTTTGCACATATCAACTCTTGTTCGATTTTAAGCTCTAAATCGCTTTCTAGAAGGTTATACGCGCGCTGATGCGTAAATATAACCAGTTTAATGCAACAAACACTCCGGAATAGTGAAATAGGCTTAACATACCTTAAATAACCTATACATAACTTAGAAATAAGTTTTGAAGGCTTTGGTATGGCAAAAACAAGTTAATTCGCTTACAGGGACTAAACTTGACAAACTGCGAAAGTATGCCAATTTGAACTGTAACAAACATTCCGGAATATGACCATAAGTTAAACACACCTTAAATATCCTTTACATAGCTTAGAAATAGGCTTTGAGAGGTTCGGTGTGCTAAAATAAACTTTTGGGTCATTCAGGGACTAAAAGTGTCAAAAAGTGCACAAGTTTGCACTTTCGCGCATAACTTATGTTCTGAATACATCCGGACATCCAAAAATTTATGTAAGCATTATAATATTATGTTTTAATGTTTGGCTTGTCAAAAATCCATTCGTCGCGCAATTTGGATCGTTTTTCGCGCTTATGCGCATTCCGTCGTAACTAACCGAGCATCGCGATCGTACGGCCAAACGAACCCACATCCGACATATTTTTGAGCATGTTTCATGTCCTCAATGTTTAGGCATCATTTTAGGGCCTTAAAGATGGCTTAACGGGCCTTGAACGTGTCGAAAATGGCCTTAAACCATAACAGGGACCTAAACTGTCATTTTTGAAACTTGGCTTCTGATCAGAACCTCCAGGCGACCCGCGTAAGCCTAGGGGCAACCTTTACGCGGGCCGCGTCAGCCCTGCAGATGCAGAAACTCATTTTTCTTGCTGAAAATGGCCTTTCAAGCATCCAAGGGGCAATGCCTCTTTACAATCTCTGGGGTTGGGGTCACATTTTGATACCACAACATTTTGACAAGTGTACGAATGAGATCAAGGCACGATATTCAAGAAACGATCCTAACGGTCTTGCTTTTCCTATAAATACCCCCCATTTTGGTTAAAACCCACAAAATCTGATCTAAAGCTCTAAGTTGAGGCCTTTGCTTCATACCTGAGCTCTTGGATCGAGATTAGCTTTCGGGGACCCTTCGTAAGTGTTCTTTTGTTCTTTTAATCGCTTTCTAGTCCTAAAGTCAAACTATGTTTGACTTTCTGCGTTGACCAGCCTATGGTCAACACGAAGTTCGTTTGAACTTCATAACGTGAGCGTGATCACGATGGTTATAGTCCCTAGTGACTACGCCTACTGATCACCATGTTATCTAGGCTCAGTGGCGAGTCGTAGTTTCGACCAAAACATGCATTCTTGCGTATTTTGTAACCAAACTACTCTTAGGTATCAAAACCGTTTGTTTTGATACCAAACCTGTTTTCTAAACTTAGTTAAGCATGTTCTAACATGCTTAGCTCCTCACTTTTAGTATAGTGCTTATATAGGGTCGTAAGGTAAGCGATCTAAACAATCGCTTATACTTTCGAACCCGACCCATTTGGTCGATCAATAGGATCCGACCAAACACATTAGGTGACCGTAGTTATATAGGGAATAACCTTCCGAGGTTATACCTTATGGTCACGACGTTAGGCGTTCCAAACGCGTTTCACGCGAACGACGCGTTACGGTAGCATAAGCTACCTAAACGGATCGTAAAGGGTCGTAAGCACTTAGATTAAGTTTCACTTTAGTATGTGGGCTTTGTTAAACCATATTACACGAGTCTCCATACTCGTTTGGTTTACGAACCCGCATCCTATCCAATCCTCCGATTTAGGTCCGGTATATTAACATAGTTACCTATATAGGTGTCGTTTGATATACGTGATCTCTAGCATTGTTTGGTTGTTATACAAGGACTTCAAAGCAATCTCAGGTTGTAACAACTCTCATTAAAGATTACTATTTCTTATGACTTATTGTCCAAATAGGAAACCCTAATTAAGATCCTCAAGTGATTCTGCTCAAACCCTAAAATTTTCAGAACAATCAGAATTAGGATCAGGGCACCTAAAACTCAGGGAGGGTATTTCCTACTTGACGATTATCCTCATATTTCGTTGTAAGAATTGAATTTAACATTTCCGTCGACTCAGCTAGGCTAGTTGGACACGTGACTACCCTATGATAGGATATGACCCGTCGCGTCACGCGAAGCCCATAGGTGACCCCGTCGCGTCACGCGACAGGGGTAAAATCTCAGTATAAATAGAGGGCATTGGCACTTGATTTCTGGAGTTGAAACGACGATAAAATTCGCTCTGTATGCTAAGTTATGGTCTGATCACTTCAAAAACACACACAATCACTAAGTGCTGCTATGATTCAGGGTATTAATTCGATCGCTATTACGATTCAACGTCCGATCGATTGAAACTATCCAACGATTGTTTAAGTGCTGCTCAAATTGAGTTTATACTTTGTTATTCGTCGTGATTTCGACTTGAATATTTGAGTATTATCCAATTTCGGACTATGCTCTGTTATTCGTTATGAATCCGCTGAATTGTTAAGTATTGCACTTTGTCATTCGTTGTGAGGGTTTAATCTTGTGAATTATCGTAAATACTGTATTGGTTACTTACCTAAATTCGTGTGCATTAGATTATTAGGCTTATCGGTAGGCCAAACTCTATCCCATACCCTTACAATCAAAGAAGATAAGCAAACCGAGCAAAGCAAAAGCAAAGGTGAGTTCACGAACTTTCTACAAGACACGGCTATCCTCCAGAGGTAGGATGCCACTCCACTAATCTTCGCACACATGCCTGTAGGGCCGCGATACGAATACTAACCTTCGCACACATGTTTGGGAGACCGCGATACGGGCTAGTAAGCCAGTGAACCAACCGTGAATTCACTCAATTTTGTTGTTGACTCGTTGTTACATGCCTTGTAGGTCGTTAGATCCCTAGCTTAAGGAGCTTGCACAAGGAGGCGTGGTCGTTGTGGGAACACTTATATTAAACTTATGTTTTGCTTCCGCTGTAAACTTAAACTATGTTTTGACACCAATTGTATGTGTTGGATTTTATAAATAAACTACATGCTTGTTCAATATGATTGGTGGCTATGATCCTGGGCATGTCAAGCCTCCAAGGCAGGTGGGGTTTTGGAGGGGTGTGACAGAGTGGTATCAGAGCCATTGGTTATAGTGAACTTGGTTTTAAAAAGGGTAAAGCTTTTGGATAAAACCATACTATAACCTGTACAGTAATCCGCAACAATGCTTCTCTCCAAGTGCAAGACTCAATACTTTACGATGTTCAATAATATTCATTTTAAGTGTTACAGCTAAGGTTAAGTCTTCCCTAAGTATTTCATGTATCCAACTTTAAGAAATATCTATCTGACGAATAGCTGGTAGTACCTCTTCAAGACATATAAGTGAATGAAAAATTTAAAAGATTAGTTGAGAAACCACATTAGATAGAAGACAGAAAGGTTAAGTTTCTCGAGCATAAAAGATTAGTACTGGTATCCTTACTTATTCGAATAAATCTCAAGGACGAGATTTAAATAAGGTGGAGAGAATGTAACAACCCTCATTAAAGATTACTATTTCTTATGATTTATTGTCCAAATAGGAAACCCTAATTAAGATCCTCAAGTGATTCTGCACAAACCCTAAAATTTTCAGAACAATCAGAATTAGGATCAGGACCCCTAAAACTCAGGGGGGGGGGGGGGGTATTTCCTACTTGACGATTATCCTCATATTTCGTTGTAAGAATTGAATTTAACGTTTCCGTTGACTCAGCTAGGCTAGTTGGACACGTGGCTACCCTATGATAGGATATGACCCGTCGCGTCACGCGAAGCCCATAGGTGACCCCGTCGCGTCACGCGAGGGGGGTAAAATCTTAGTATAAATAGAGGGCTTTGGCACTTGATTTCTGGAGTTGAAACGACGATAAAATTCACTCTGTACGCTAAGTTATGGTCTGATCACTCCAAAAACACACACAATCACTAAGTGCTGCTACGATTCAGGGTATTAATTCGATCGCTATTACGATTCAACGTCCGATCGATTGAAACTATCCAACGATTGTTTAAGTGCTGCTCAAATTGAGTTTATACTTTGTTATTCGTCGTGATTTCGACTTGAATATTTGAGTATTATCCAATTTCGGACTATGCTCTGTTATTCGTTGTGAATCCGCTGAATTGTTAAGTATTGCACTTTGTCATTCGTTGTGAGGGTTTAATCTCGTGAATTGTCGTAAATGCTGTATTAGTTACTTACCTAAATTCGTGAGCATTAGATTATTAGGCTTATCAGTAGGCTAAACTCTATCCCATACCCTTACAATCAAAGAAGATAAGCAAACCGAGCAAAGCAAAAGCAAAGGTGAGTTCATGAACTTTCTACAAGGCACAGCTATCCTCCAGAGGTAGGATGCCACTCCACTAACCTTCGCACACATGCCTGTAGGGCCGCGATACGAATACAATCTTCGCACACATGTCTGGGAGACTGCGATACGGGCTAGTAAGCCAGTGAACCAACCGTGAATTCACTCAACTTTGTCGTTGACTCGTTGTTACATGCCTTGCAGGTCGTTAGATCCCTAGCTTAAGGAGCTTGCACAAGGAGGCGTGGTCGTTTTGGGAAAACTTATATTAAACTTATGTTTTGCTTCCACTGTAAACTTAAACTATGTTTTGACACCAATTGTGTTGTGTTGGATTTTATAAATAAACTACATGCTTGTTCAATATGATTGATGGCTATGATCCTGGGCATGTCACGCCTCCAAGGCGGGTGGGGTTTTGAAGGGGTGTGACACCGGTGAGTACATTGAACCCCATCTTTTAAATGTTTTCAAGGTGTTTATATGAGTACATAGACCCCTCTTTTACTGTTTTCCAAACTGTTTTTGGGGTGAAACACATGTGCCTACTTGTTACTTTCATGCCTTCTTGTTTTCACATCATATACTTGCTATGTTCATTAGTACATTTATAGTACATGATTTCATTACATTTATTGCTATGTATGCCCATTGTGTGCATACTTAGTACATCACTTTACAATACATTTCATGCTACGTACGCCCATTGTCTGCATACTTAGTACATTGTTTTACATTGCATTTCTGTTGCATATGCTCATCCAGCATATGAACACTTTATACTACATATTGAACCGTTGTAACCATTTGACTATGTGAACCGTCTTAACCCTTTGATTATATGAACCGTTTGTGACCATTGAACCGTGTGAACCAGTTGTATCTGTTGACATGATTTACATTTGACAATAGACATTTGACTATACATAAACATTTCTACAATTGTTAAACATTTTATCTTGATGGTTTGGTTTGAGTAAGTGATCTAAGTAACAAGGCGTGTGTAATATGATACAAGCATGGTGGATACGCTGCTGGTACTTCCTATATATAAGTGTTTGTATGGTATTACATATCGTCGCGTTATTTGAATCATTTCAATTTGAGACATATAACATTTTATACAAATAACACACTTTTCACAAGATCTTGATTTACAAACAACTTATCTTATACAAACTCATTTTACATGGTTATTCATTTAACCATACATTATTCTCTTATTTATACATATCATCTGATCTTCTCGTTTTTCAAATGATTTACAAGACAAAGCAAATTACAAGGTTCATGACTAAACATTTTCTCATACATAAGTCATGAATTCTGTTTTCACAAAACCTATGTATCTCACAGGCATTTTTATGCTGACGTACCTATTTTCACATGTGTTTTCAGGATATGATGCATCAGACTTATCAAGACATACTTAGGCGGACCTGTGCCTTAGTGACTTAAAACGAGACAAGAACTAGTTAATTTATGTTATGTACTCTTTGGTTCTTGTTTAAAACAATGTAAACTTTCATGTTTGATTAATAAAACGAAACTTCAATTGCCATGGATTTGAAACAATAAATTCTGTTACAACACTCCCCGACGTTTCCGCCACGTTTTGTATGTTCTTCGTGGTCGGGGTGTGATAGTTGTGGTTGTTGCTATGGTATTAAGAAGTCACACCAAATAATCCACGCTTCCGCAAAAGCCAGGGTGTGACAGCTTGGTATCAGAGCCTCGATCATAGTGAACTAGGATTCTTTCTCAAGTCTAGATATGATCACTAGGGCTTTCACGAAAACGCTTTCAAACATTTTTACATTGCATACACAAAATGTCCAGATCCAGGGAACAAACGTTTTTACAAACAAAAGGCACAAGTACACATTTCCAAGGCTATGTATATAATTTCAGTCTTAGAGACTGAGGGAGTTCAGTCTTAGAGGCTGAGGGAGTTCAGCCTTAGAGGCTGGGGGAAAATTTCAGTCTTAGAGACTGGGGAAAAGTTTGAGTCTTAGAGACTGGGAAAGGTTTGGTCTTAGAGGCCAAGGAGTTAGTCTTAGAGACTGGGAGTTGGTCTTAGAGACCAGGGAGTTAGTCTTAGAGACTAGGGAGTTCAGTCTTAGGGACTGGGTGGGATAGTCTGGAAAGACTAAGATGCATACATGATTACATTGCTATTTGTTTACATGCTTATCTGATATATGTGCATATGTTGTGGCTGTGTTACAGACACCATGGCATCTTCTGATAGTGGAGTGTCCAACACGATCTACCCTATGGCCATTACCTCGGATGACAAGATAGCCACGGACCCGGAGGTTCATACCTCAGACACCACGAGCACCGATGAGGATGACTTTCAGACTTTTGCCCTACCGGACCTCGGAGACGACTTGCCCTTAGCTGATGGTCCACAGGGAGAGGATCTACCCCTTGTCCTGATCCCTGCCCCTCTCCCATTTGCTGCAGTTCCCTTTGAGGAACAGCCTCTCGACACGTTACCTGATGGCGACATCGATCTACTTATCGAGGGTCCCCCGGAGGGTGACCAGGATGGTGGGGCCCCGATGGAGGATGATGTTCCACTTGCTGATGTCCCAGTTGTCGACCCTGTTGTTCCTATGGTTGAGATTCCTGGCGCTGATGACCTTGTTGTGCCACCTTTCGAGGCTCCTGTTGTGGAGGCCTTACCTGATCCATCCATTTCCTACCCGCTGAGTCTGCATCATCCGCCACTATTCACGCCCAGGACATGCAGCACTACTCCATCGACACCAATTCAGACATGGCAATGTCTGCTGCACCCATTACTTTTCATGACTTTGACCTAGAGCCTGAGGTCGAATTTATACCTGTTGAGCCTGCTCCAGCTGATCTAGAGCTTGGAGTTGTACCAGAGCCTGTTTTCGCTCCCGACCCTATTCTTGTTGATGCACCAGTCGTCGCACCACCCGTCACTGATGCACCCGTTGTTGCACCACCAGCTGCTGAGGTCCAAGTTGTTGCACCTATACCTGACCCTATGCCAATGTTTAATGACCTTGCACCTTTCGCTACACATATTGATCCGAGATATGCCGACACCCGTAACGGGTGGATTGAGGATGATGACTATCCTCCGTTTATTCTACCCGTCACTCCACCTGCTGCACCTATTTCTGCACCAGTTGATATTCCACTGATCCACCCACACGTATTTGACACTCACCGCACCGACTTACCCACTACATTTCTTCACGACATACCTCCTCCTCGTCCAGGGGAAGGACCTTCTACTGGCCCGCATGGTCACATGCCACCCTTGACCGCAGCTTTTCCATATATACCCCCTTTTGCACCGACTACACACACAGCTTTTACTTCTACAGCACCGACGGGCGAGCCATTCATGTGGTCTTCGCCCAATGTTATGCCTTTATCAGACCCATACCAACCTTTCCATGTGGGATATACCACGGATGATATACTCATATCCTTGCAGTTACAGCAGGATGCGTTAAGCCGACGAGTCCAGGAGCTGGAGAGGATTCTATATCCCCCACCTTGTCGTTGCCAGTCGCCTTTTGCGACACCACCGACTCCTCTCGGACTGCACCCCGATTCCGATGTCCATTTCCTCACCAGGGACCAGCAGATTGCTTATCTACTGCGTGTTGTCCACGCTCTCGAGGAGGATTTGGCACATTTGCGCAGATTAGTTCTCACTCCTCCACCTCCTCCTCCCCCACCATCAGCTTAGGGGCATTAGGGATTCCAGATCTCCTACAGACAGGCTACTCTTGGTGAGAAAACAGTGATCGAGCCATGATTATGAAGACTTTTGGAGACCACGTTTTTGACTTTTTGATTTATTGGTTGTTTTACTTGTTAGACAACTCAGACAAGGGTGATGTAGCCCTTAGTCTATTTTGACATATGATACAATTGTAAAACTGTATTGGTGGTTTTGTTTTATGCAAAGCTTAATCGCAGCCTTCTAATTTCATGCATTGTTGATTTACTTGTTTATGATTATGACATGGGATGTTATGTGTTATGGTGTTGATTAGTGTTATTACATACGCATATTACTTACTATACTTACTATGACCTGATTGTTACAATCTTCTTATGAAAGATGCCTCCATGATGAGACACACGCTTGCCTACTACTGAAGCAGGACTACAGGAACGTATTTCAAATGCAATAGCAGACTATGAGGCCTCGCGTGCCGAAACAAGCAGAAATACCTCAAACAACAACAACAACCCGCCCAATGGCTGTACCTACAAACAATTCCTGGATTGTAAGCCCTTGAACTACGACGGCACTAGGGGTGCTGTTGCTTTCGTCAGATGGACGTAAAAGACGGACTCTGTTTTAAGGATGAGCAAGTGTGCTCCTGAACATCAAGTTACATATATCTCAGGGCTCTTTCTTTATGGTGCTCTATCCTGGTGGAATCTTCAAGTACAAACCCTGGGGGAGGCAGCGGCATATGCTCTGACATGGAATGAGCTGAAGGATCTCATGAGGAAGAAATACTATTCACGGGCCGAAATACAGAAGCTGGAAACTGAATTCTGGCACCTCAAAATGGACGGTCCAAAAATTGCTGAATATGTACAAAGGTTCCACGACTTATCACGCGTTGTGCCATATATGGTTGAGCCTGAGTTTAAATGCATTGAGTGTTTCATCTGGGGATTGGCACCCCAGATCATGAGCATGGTGACGACATCCAAGCCTCCAACGATTACCGAAGCCATTGATCTCAGCGTGGCACTTACAGAGGAAGCCATCAGATTGAACAAGTTTTCAATCTCTGAACCGAAAAAGAAGGAAACACATGTTGAATCATCACCAAGTGAGAACAAGAGGAAGTTCTCAAACTTCAAAAAGGGTACCAGCAGTATCAGCAAGAAAGAAGCGGGAAGTGCACCAGGCAGGGCCAAAACTGCTGCCGAAAACAAAGGATGAGGATACATGGGCACCCTGCCCAAGTGTGATGCATGCCAATATCATCACCCCGGCCCATGCAAATTCAGGAAATGTGAGTCTTGTGGGAAGACTGGCCACTCAGAGGAGACATGCTGGGCTGGTAATGGTGTTGGTCGTTGAAATCAAAGAGGTCATGGAGGAGGGAATGGAAACCGCCATTAGGGAGGAAATGGCGGGAATGGGAATCAAGCTGGTAACCGGGGAGCTAACGCCAATCGAGGTGGTAATGGTATTGGTAGCGGTCGAGGACCAGGATGTTTTAACTGCGGAGACATCGGGCACTTCAAGCGCGAATGCCCAAAACTCAATCAAGCTCAGGGAAGGGTATTCAACATTGGAGCAAGGGAAGCACGACAGGACCCGAACGTTGTCACTGGTACGTTCCCGGTAAATCAACACTTTGCATCTGTTTTACTTGACACTGGTATCGACTGTAGCTTTGTATCGTTAGAGTTTAAAATTATGCTTGGGTTAACTGCTAGTAAGTTAGATATTCAGTATTCAATTGAACTGGCTAATGGAAAGGTAGTTGAAACGAATGAAGTCATCAGAGGATGCGTAATAGAGCTGGGAGAGCTAGAGTTTACACTGGATCTACTGCTAGTCGAGTTGGGAAGCTTCGACGTGGCAGTAGGAATGGATTGGTTGTCCAGCAACAGAGCCGAAATTGTATGTCACGAGAAGACCGTTCGCATCCCAATAGCGAATGGAGAAACGATTGTGGTACATGGAGAGAAGCGTGATACGCCTTTAAGGATCATTAGTTAATTGAAGGCTAGGGAATGTTTGAAGAAGGGGTATGTTGCCTTCTTGGCACACATCGTGGATAAGGAGGCCGCCGAGCCAAAGATAGAAGACATTCATGTTGTAAGGGAATATCCTGAAGTCTTTCCAAAAGACTTGCCAGGATTGCCACCACAAAGACAAGTCAACTTTCATATTGACTTAGTCCCTGGCGCCGCGCCGGTGGCTAAGGCACCTTATAGACTTGCACCTTGAGAGATGCAGGAGTTGTCGACGCAGCTTCAGGAGTTGCTAGACAAGGGATTCATCAGACCAAGCTTCTCGCCTTGGGGAACTCCAGTCCTGTTTGTTAAGAAGAAAGATGGTAGTTTTTGCATGTGCATCGACTACCGAGAGCTGAATAAGTTGACAATCAAGAGCAGATATTCGTTGCCAAGGATTGACGACCTATTCGATCAGTTACAAGGTTCAAGTTTCTACTCAAAGATCGATCTCCGATCAGGATATCATCAGTTAAGGATACAAGAGGAAAGTATTCCCAAGATTGCTGTTAGAACTCGCTATGGACATTACGAGTTCCTGGTTATGCCGTTTGGTCTGACAAACGCGCCAGCTGTATTCATGGATTTAATGAATAGAGTCTGCATGTTGTACCTCGACAAGTTTGTGATTGTGTTCATTGACGATATTTTGATTCACTAAAAAACGAAGGAAGAACACGAGAAACACTTAAGAGTTATTCTAGAGCTGCTTAAGAAGGAGAAGTTGTACGCGAAGTTCTCGAAGTGCGAATTCTAGTTACACGAAGTTCAGTTCCTAGGTCATGTGGTAAATGTAAATGGAATCCATGTGGATCCCACAAAGATCGAGGCGATCAAGAATTGGGAGTCTTTGAAAATGCCAACTGAGATTCGGCAATTCTTGGGTTTGGCTTGTCACACCCCGACCACGTAAAACATCAAATCGTGGCGGAAACGTCGGGGAGTGTTGTAACAGAATTATTGTTTCACAACCATGGCATTTAAAGTTATATTTTATTTATCAATAAAAGAGGTACATTGTCTTGAAATAACTGAAACATAGAGTACATAACATGTTTTAATTAGACTAGCTTCATTTTAAAGTCACTAAGGCCCAAGTCCACCCTAGCGTATCACGATCAAGCTATACATTAGCTCCTGAAACACATGTGAAAATAAAGTACGTTAGCAAAAAAATGCCAGTGAGTAACATAGGTTTTGTGAAAATAGGATTCATGACTTAGGTTTTAGAAAAGGGTTGTTTAACAAAGTCAGTCATGATCCTTGTAACATGTTTTGTTTTATAAATCATTTGAAAAGCGATGATAAAGTAGATGATATGTGAAAAAGTAATGTAAGGTTAAATGAATACTAAGTAAAATGAGTTTGTATATATATTTATCGAATAGTGTTGTAAACCAATGTCTTATGAAAAATGTGTTATTTGTAAGAAAAATGATTAAGTCCAAGTTGAATGACATAAATAAACCACCCAATGAAAGTTGCCCAGGTCTAAACCATTTGCCCAATGTTATTGTGAAAACCATGTCAAAATGTATATATATCAATATCAACATCGTCTATGTCAAATATCAATCATGTAATGTGTAATCAAAATGTCAATGTATGGTTAGTGAAATATGTATCAACTAAACCATAGGAAAAATGCACAAAACAGTGTATTGAAGTAAAACATGGTTTAAATCAACGCTATGTTTTGTGGAAAATGCATGCTATAATGAATACAAACATTTATGCGGTATTGTGAAAATGCATACATTCAAGCCTTGCAACTGTGGTGATAAACCTTTAAACAAATTAAAGGTCTATCTGTCTAAATGTTTTAATCGAATTCGGTCATTCCTTCCAATCCAAACATACCCAGGATTTCAGGAACGGGAGTTGTCAATTCCTATGGTACCATTACCTACTAACGAGCGGCGTGATCAATGTTAATGAATGTATATTGTCCCACTTAAACAAACCAAATGTCATACCCAAAATGTAAGCATGAAAATGTCATGTAAAACAAATGCACTAAGTATGATGAACATACATAGCGTGAAAATGTCATGTAAAACAAATGCACTAAGTATGATGAACATACATAGCGTGAAAATGTCATGTAAAATAAATGTACTAAGTATGCGCTAAACGAACATACGTAGCATAAAATGTCATGTAAATCGAAGTATTTAATGAACATAGCAAGTGTATGATGAGAAAACATGAAAGCACGAAAGTAACAAGTAGGCACATGTGTTTCACCCCAAAATGTTGAAAAACAGTAAAAGAGGGGACTATGTACTCACTTGAGATTGCTTAGAAGTCGTAGAACAACCACCAAGCAATGCTAGAAGATCACGGAATCAAACAGCACCTATAAAGGCACCTACATTAATAAACGGACCTATCGGAGGATCGGGTAGTACGAGGGTTCGCAAACCAAATAAGTGTGGGAACTTATGTAATATGGTTTGACAAAGCCTACATACTAAAACGAAACTTATCCTAAGTGCTTTTGACCCGTTACGACCCGCTTAGGTAGCTTATGCTACTTTAACGCGTCGTTTGCGTAAAACGCGCTTGAAACGCCTAACTAGCCCTATGACAAGCAAGATATGCCTTAACACACTTAATATTGTTGCTAAATCAGTTTAGGTGTCAAACTTTATGTTACATAAGTTTAAAATGAATTTTAGTGTAAAAAGGGCATTTTGGTAATTTACCTAAGGCACAAGAACCACTTGTCATACAACTATTCAAATGGCGTGACCATAAGGTATAACCTTGAAAGGTTATTCCCTATACACTATGGTCACCTAATGTGTTTGGTCGGATCCTAATGATCGACCAAATGGGTCGGGTTCGTAAGTATAAGCGATTGATTAGATCGCTTACCCTTACGACCCTAAACAAGCACAAAACTAAAAGCGACGAGCTAAACATGCTAGAACATGTTTAGAAAACATGTTTTGGTATTAAAACAAACGGTTTTAATACCCTAAAGTAGTTTTGTTACAAAATGCGCAAGAAAACGCATTTTGACCGAAACTACGGCTCGTCACTAAGCCTAGATAACGTGGTAATCAGTAGGTATAGTCGCTAGGGACTATAACCAACGTGATTACGCTCACGTTATGAAGTTCAAACGAACTTCGCATTGACCATAAACTGGTCAATGCAGAAAGTCAAACAAAGTTTGACTTTCGGACTCGAAAAGCAATAAAAGAACGAAAGAATACTTACAACGGGTCCCCGCAAGATTGAATTCCGAGTACTCTCAGGTATGAAGTGTCAAAGCACCCCAACTTAGAGAGCAACCTCTGAATTCAAGTGTGAGGGAAATGGGCAAGACATGGAGGGGTATATATAGGATTTGGTGAACCGTTAAGATTGTTCCTCGCAAAGCGTGCTTCGATCTTGGCCATCCATGTGTACCCATAGTTTTTAAAAACCATTTGAGCCCATTATTTCAGTCCCCTGATTCGAAAATACCATTTGCAATGAGTTTTTGAGTGCATAACAGCTGTTAGCAGCTGTTAAAACTGTTTTTGCAGTTCTGGGGACCTCACGCGGCCCGCCTAAGGTTTGGGAGAATCCTTACGCGCCCCGCCTGAGGAAAATTTGACAGATTTGTCAGTTTTGGTCCCTGCAGCTTAGAAACATGCGTTTCGGCCCATTTTTGACACGTTTAAACCCTGTTAACCTCATTTCAAGGCTCTAAAATGAAGTTAAAGTATAGGGGACTCAAAACATGCTCAAAAATATCTCGGATGTCGGTCGTTTGGTCGTACGATCGCGATGTTCGCTTAATTACGACGGAATGCGCATAAGCGCGAAAAACGATCCAAATTGCACGACGAATGGATTTTTCTCATGCCAAACATTAAAATATAATATTTTAATGCTTACATAAATTTTTGGATGTCCGGAAGTAATCAGAACGTAAGATATGCGCGAAAGTGCAAACTTATGCACTTTTTGACACTTTTAGTCCCTGAATGAGCATAAAGTTTATTTT
Organism: Helianthus annuus; assembly: GCF_002127325.2. NCBI lineage: Eukaryota > Viridiplantae > Streptophyta > Magnoliopsida > Asterales > Asteraceae > Helianthus > Helianthus annuus. The sequence continues at coordinate 71,588,482 of NC_035442.2, read as the reverse complement.
AGCACACCGAACCCCTCAAAGCCTATTTCTAAGCTATGTAAAGGATATTTAAGGTGTGTTTAACTTATGATCATGTTCCGGAATGTTCGTTACAGTTCAGATTGGCATACTTTCGCAGTTTGTCAATTTTAGTCCCTGTAAGCGAATTAACTGAATTTTGCCATACCAAAGCCTTCGAAACTTATTTCTAAGTTATGTAAAGGTTATTTAAGGTATGTTAAGCATAAAATGATGTTCCGGAGTATTTGTTGCATATAACTGATTACGTTTTCGTACCAGTTTGCGTAAAATTCTCCAGAAAGCGATATAGAGTTTGAAATCGAATAAAGCCAAAACATGAAAAACATCAAACATGAATAAACAAACATTGGGATCAAATAACTTTATTTCATTGATAACCGAACTGTTTACAATGATTACAAGCACAAATGTCACAGTCTCCCCTACTTGTGGGAATTTCGTCCCGAAATTCGTTTAGAGGAAACTCGTGGGAATAGATGTGGATACTTCGCCTTCATTTGATCTTCACGTTCCCAAGTAAACTCAGGTCCACGTTTAGATTCCCAGCGAACTTTAACCAACGGAATGCGCTTGCGTTTAAGCCATTTGACTTCACGATCCATAATTTCCACAGGTTTCTCAACAAAATGTAGTGTTTTATCAACACGAATTTCGTCAAGTGGTATGTGGAGGTTCTCATCAGCTAAACACCTTTTGAGGTTGGATACGTGAAAGGTTGGATGAACATTTCCAAGTTCAGGAGGCAATTGAAGTCTGTAGGCTACCTTACCGATTCTTTCAACGATCTGGAATGGTCCAACGTATCTAGGTGCAAGTTTTCCTTTCTTTCCAAATCTGATCACACCTTTCCAAGGTGAGACCTTAAGTAATACTCGATCACCGACTTGAAAATCCAAGGGCTTGCGTTTTAGGTCCGCGTAACTCTTTTGACGGCTTCGAGCTGCCTGTAAGTTATCACGAACTTTCTTTACCTTGTCAGTTGTCTCCAGAATGAGGTCAGGTCCAGTAATCTGAGCCTCACCTATCTCATTCCAGCAGACTGGTGAACGACATTTTCGACCATAGAGAGCCTCGAAAGGAGCCATGTTGATGCTGGAGTGATAACTGTTGTTGTAGGAGAATTCAATCAATGGAAGATGTGAATCCCAACTACCACCGAAGTCGATCACACAAGCTCTAAGCATATCCTCCAAAGTCTGGATTGTTCTTTCAGTTTGGCCATCAGTTTGTGGATGATAGGCTGTGCTCAGATTGAGTTGGGTCCCCATAGCAGATTGCATGGTTCTCCAAAATCGAGAAGAGAAACGAGCATCCCTGTCCGAAATAATGTTCAAAGGAACACCATGTCGAGATACAATTTCATCCACGTAGATTTTAGCCAAATCATCAGCAGAAAAATCCTCACGGATTGGCAAGAAATGCGCTGATTTAGTAAGACGGTCCACAATTACCCAGATGGCATCGTGACCTTTCTTAGTGCGCGGAAGTTTAGTAATGAGATCCATAGCGATGTTTTCCCATTTCCAAACTGGAATCTCTGGTTGCTCCAAAAGACCATAAGGATGCTGGTGTTCGGCCTTAACCTTAAGACAAGTAAGGCATTTTGAAACGTATAAGGCAATGTCTTTCTTCATACCAGGCCACCAATACTGAGTACGAAGATCCTTATACATTTTGTCTGAGCCAGGATGGATAGAATAACGAGATTTATGGGCCTCATCCATAAGCAAAGTACGAAGATCATCTTGGCTTGGGACCCACAAACGGTCCATGAAATAATACGACCCATCTTCCTTTAGAACAAGATCAGGCTTAATGTGATAGGGTAATTCCTTACCCATCAAGTCTTGTGAAACACAAACATGCTGAGCCTGAGAAATGCGGGCTTGAATATCGGATCGAGCTTGGATAGCAGTTTGATCACGAATACAATGAAGCATAGTACGTTCCTTACGACTTAATGCGTCAGCCACGACATTCGCTTTACCAGGATGGTAGCGAATTTCGCAATCATAGTCGTTTAGGAGTTCGACCCAACGTCTTTGCCTCATGTTGAGTTCTTTCTGGTTGAAGATGTGCTGGAGACTTTTGTGGTCAGTGAAAACCACGCATTTTGTACCGTACAAATAGTGTCTCCAGATTTTGAGAGCGAAAACAACTGCACCTAACTCAAGATCATGAGTGGTGTAGTTTCTCTCATGTACCTTCAATTGTCTAGATGCGTAGGCTATGACTTTGTTCCTTTGCATTAAAACACAGCCAAGACCCAATTTCGATGCATCACAGTAGACAACAAAATCATCGTTGCCCTCAGGCAGAGTTAGAATAGGTGCATCACAAAGCTTCTGCTTCAAGGTCTGAAACGCTTCTTCTTGCTTAGAACCCCATTCAAAGGGTTTGTTTTTCTGAGTTAGAGCAGTTAGGGGAACTGCAATCTTCGAGAAGTTTTTAATGAAGCGGCGGTAGTAACCCGCAAGACCAAGAAAAGAACGAACCTCAGTAGGAGTAGTTGGCGTATCCCAATCCTTAATCGCACTGATCTTGGAGGGATCTACATGAATACCTTGTTCGTTGACAATATGTCCCAAAAATTGAACTTCCTTAAGCCAAAATTCGCACTTGGAGAATTTGGCAAAAAGTTGTTCTTTCTTTAGGAGTTCCAGAGTAAGACGAAGATGTTGCTCGTGATCAGCTCGCGTCTTAGAATAAATCAAGATATCATCAATGAAAACGATGATGAACTTATCTAAATAAGGCTTGCAGACCCTATTCATCAAGTCCATGAAAACAGCAGGAGCATTGGTCAAACCGAATGGCATGACTGTGAACTCATAATGCCCATATCGAGTGCGGAATGCTGTTTTGGGAATATCATCTTCATGCACACGAAGTTGATGATACCCAGAACGAAGATCAATCTTCGAAAAGCAAGTAGCACCTTGTAATTGGTCAAAGAGATCATCAATGCGAGGTAGGGGATATCGATTCTTGATGGTAAGCTTATTCAGCTCACGATAATCGATACACATTCTGAAGGATCCATCCTTCTTCTTGACAAAGAGAACGGGAGCACCCCAAGGAGAAAAGCTAGGACGGATAAAACCTTTGTCAGAAAGCTCCTGAAGCTGCTTAGATAGCTCTTGCATCTCAGATGGTGCAAGGCGATACGGAGCTTTGGCAATAGGATTTGCACCAGGTACAAGATCGATATGGAACTCGACTTGGCGTGCTGGGGGTAGACCAGGTAATTCTTCAGGAAACAGCTCCGGATAATCCCGAACAACAGGGATATCTTGAATAGACTTACCTTGGTCTTTATCTGCCGTAACATGTGCCAAGAAGGCCACATAGTTCTTTCGCAGATACTTCCGAGCTTGAGAACAAGACATAAGCTTGAGGCTACTAACAGGTTTCTCACCACGAACCTGTAGGATCTCACCTGACGGGAGCGGCACACGAACGATCTTCTCGAAACAAACTACCTCTGCGCGATGCTTGGCTAACCAATCCATACCCATAATAATGTCGAAACTTCCAAGACGCATAGGCGTGAGGTCAATAGGGAAAAGATGGTTGCTAAGGTTTAATTGGCAGTTGCGAAGAATGGAATTAAGAACAATGGGTTCACCATTCGCAACTTCAACAGTCAAAGGTTTACCTAGTTTTGTTCTAGACACGCGAAGCAATGGTTCGAAAGATAAAGACACAAAACTTTTATCGGCCCCTGAATCAAAAAAACAGACGCAGGTTGATTATTAATTAAGAACGTACCGTTCACCACCTCGTTGTCTGCCTGCGCTTCAACAGCATTCATATTGAAAGCTCGTCCACGAGCCTGAGCCTGAACTGGATTTGCATTAACCAGCCTTGGACACTGGTTTCGATAATGAGTCAGGTCTCCGCAGTTAAAGCATGAGCCGGGAGGGTAGTGAGGTCGTGCAGCTTGCTGTTGAACAGGTGGTTGAGCTACCTGATTTCGAGCAAAACGACAAACTTCTGCAAGATGACCCGACTTCCCACAGTTGGTACAGAAACGACACGGGAGTTGTTGCTGATGATGACTATTGCACCTATTGCACAAAGGTGCATTCCCTTCATACCGTTTCTTCGCGGGAGGCTGCGCTGGCTGATTGGGTGCTGCCTGGTTCTGTTGGGCAGTGATAGCAAAGTTTTGGGAAGCCTTTCGCTTCCTAGAGCCCCTTGATGAGCCAGAATCCTTCCCTTTCTTACCTTTCTTGCTATCCCCTTTGTCAGAATCCTGCTTCTTACCCTTGTCACCCTTCCTATGCAATTTCCCCTTTCTGACCTGCGATTCTGTTAATGTCGCAGCTAACTCAATGGCCTGACGGACAGTGGTAGGTTTACTCCCGGTAACAATGTCTTGCACAGAATCAGGTAGACCATCGATGTATCTTTCGATAGCTTTGTCAAGTGGGGTGACCATTGTTGGGCATAGCAAACTCAACTCTTCATATCTATCAGTGTACGCCCGGTGCTCACCACTAACCTGTTTCAGATTGTCAAACTCCCTTTCCAACTTTCGTAGCTCATGACGAGGACAGAACTCACTCATCATGAGAGTCCTTAGCTCAGCCCATGATTGTGCTAAAGCGACTTCAGCACCTCGATCTCTCATAACCCCGTGCTACCATGTCAACGCCCTCTTCTGAAAGACACTTGAAGCAAACTCGACCTTGCGATTATCAGGACACTGAACATGACGAAAAGTATTCTCAATGCTCTCAAACCATTGAAGAAGCCCAGTTGCTCCTTCGGTACCACTGAACTTGAGTGGTTTAGCCGAATTGAAACTCTTAAAGTTACAAGGAGCGTTCTGATTGACGTTTGCTTGGTTAAACTGAGCAATAAGATTCGGGAACGCCGCAGCCATATGCTGTGCGATGATTTCCGCCAGTTCGGCATTGGGTAGCTGATTTTCGCGTCGAGGAGGCATGCTAAAGAAAAGAGGAAAACACGAGAGGAAACGAGTGAGATGATTAGATGAAAAGAATGAGATGAAACAAAATCAACAAAGCAAGGATGGTGGTCATTTGTCCGTATCACAAAGCAAACAAATGACGCACAGTGACTAATCAAAGTAAATGGATCCATAAACAATGCTTAACGAAGACATGCTCGCCTATAAGTGAACACTCACCCCAAGAGTTCCCAGGTAAGAGTGACTGGTCCGATTATGTGGATTTGTACGAACACTCTAGCCTTAGACAGAAAACTCAGGGTACAGGCATTCACCCTTCCAGTTTGCACGTGTTCACATCATTTAGACCCAAACTTTGACGAGATTTTGAAAACTCGAAAGGCACAAGGCCAAAAGAATCATTAAAGCAAATGATAAATTTCCAAAATCAATTTGAAAAGTCAGAAGGGTTCAAAACAACAAAATAGATCATTTGAAAAAAATAGAGGATTGTTTTTCAGAAATCGTTTTAGAAATCTGGGTTCTTGTTTTGATGATCACCTAAGGATAGGTGAAGTGCATGTTTTAAAATCTAAACACAAGACAACTTGTGTTGGGGTCCTAGAAAGGTTATAGTCTAGGTCAAAGCATTACTAATAACCTAATTCCCTATAACCATTGGCTCTGATACCAACTCTTCTGTCACACCCCGACCACGTAAAACATCAAATCGTGGCGGAAACGTCGGGGAGTGTTGTAACAGAATTATTGTTTCACAACCATGGCATTTAAAGTTATATTTTATTTATCAATAAAAGAGGTACATTGTCTTGAAATAACTGAAACATAGAGTACATAACATGTTTTAATTAGACTAGCTTCATTTTAAAGTCACTAAGGCCCAAGTCCACCCTAGCGTATCACGATCAAGCTATACATTAGCTCCTGAAACACATGTGAAAATAAAGTACGTTAGCAAAAAAATGCCAGTGAGTAACATAGGTTTTGTGAAAATAGGATTCATGACTTAGGTTTTAGAAAAGGGTTGTTTAACAAAGTCAGTCATGATCCTTGTAACATGTTTTGTTTTATAAATCATTTGAAAAGCGATGATAAAGTAGATGATATGTGAAAAAGTAATGTAAGGTTAAATGAATACTAAGTAAAATGAGTTTGTATATATATTTATCGAATAGTGTTGTAAAACAATGTCTTATGAAAAATGTGTTATTTGTAAGAAAAATGATTAAGTCCAAGTTGAATGACTTAAATAAACCACCCAATGAAAGTTGCCCAGGTCTAAACCATTTGCCCAATGTTATTGTGAAAACCATGTCAAAATGTATATATATCAATATCAACATTGTCTATGTCAAATATCAATCATGTAATGTGTAATCAAAATGTCAATGTATGGTTAGTGAAATATGTATCAACTAAACCATAGGAAAAATGCACAAAACAGTGTATTGAAGTAAAACATGGTTTAAATCAACGCTATGTTTTGTGGAAAATGCATGCTATAATGAATACAAACATTTATGCGGTATTGTGAAAATGCATACATTCAAGCCTTGCAACTGTGGTGATAAACCTTTAAACAAATTAAAGGTCTATCTGTCTAAATGTTTTAATCGAATTCGGTCATTCCTTCCAATCCAAACATACCCAGGATTTCAGGAAAGGGAGTTGTCAATTCCTATGGTACCATTACCTACTAACGAGCGGCGTGATCAATGTTAATGAATGTATATTGTCCCACTTAAACAAACCAAATGTCATACCCAAAATGTAAGCATGAAAATGTCATGTAAAACAAATGCACTAAGTATGATGAACATACATAGCGTGAAAATGTCATGTAAAACAAATGCACTAAGTATGATGAACATACATAGCGTGAAAATGTCATGTAAAATAAATGTACTAAGTATGCGCTAAACGAACATACGTAGCATAAAATGTCATGTAAATCGAAGTATTTAATGAACATAGCAAGTGTATGATGAGAAAACATGAAAGCACGAAAGTAACAAGTAGGCACATGTGTTTCACCCCAAAATGTTGAAAAACAGTAAAAGAGGGGACTATGTACTCACTTGAGATTGCTTAGAAGTCGTAGAACAACCACCAAGCAATGCTAGAAGATCACGGAATCAAACAACACCTATAAAGGCACCTACATTAATAAACGGACCTATCGGAGGATCGGGTAGTACGAGGGTTCGCAAACCAAATAAGTGTGGGAACTTATGTAATATGGTTTGACAAAGCCTACATACTAAAACGAAACTTATCCTAAGTGCTTTTGACCCGTTACGACCCGCTTAGGTAGCTTATGCTACTTTAACGCGTCGTTTGCGTAAAACGCGCTTGAAACGCCTAACTAGCCCTATGACAAGCAAGATATGCCTTAACACACTTAATATTGTTGCTAAATCAGTTTAGGTGTCAAAATTTATGTTACATAAGTTTAAAATGAATTTTAGTGTAAAAAGGGCATTTTGGTAATTTACCTAAGGCACAAGAACCACTTGTCATACAACTATTCAAATGGCGTGACCATAAGGTATAACCTTGAAAGGTTATTCCCTATACACTATGGTCACCTAATGTGTTTGGTCGGATCCTAATGATCGACCAAATGGGTCGGGTTCGTAAGTATAAGCGATTGATTAGATCGCTTACCCTTACGACCCTAAACAAGCACAAAACTAAAAGCGACGAGCTAAACATGCTAGAACATGTTTAGAAAACATGTTTTGGTATTAAAACAAACGGTTTTAATACCCTAAAGTAGTTTGGTTACAAAATGCGCAAGAAAACGCATTTTGACCGAAACTACGGCTCGTCACTAAGCCTAGATAACTTGGTAATCAGTAGGTATAGTCGCTAGGGACTATAACCAACGTGATTACGCTCACGTTATGAAGTTCAAACGAACTTCGCATTGACCATAAACTGGTCAATGCAGAAAGTCAAACAAAGTTTGACTTTCGGACTCGAAAAGCAATAAAAGAACGAAAGAATACTTACAACGGGTCCCCGCAAGATTGAATTCCGAGTACTCTCAGGTATGAAGTGTCAAAGCACCCCAACTTAGAGAGCAACCTCTGAATTCAAGTGTGAGGGAAATGGGCAAGACATGGAGGGGTATATATAGGATTTGGTGAACCGTTAAGATCGTTCCTCGCAAAGCGTGCTTCGATCTTGGCCATCCATGTGTACCCATAGTTTTTAAAAACCATTTGAGCCCATTATTTCAGTCCCCTGATTCGAAAATACCATTTGCAATGAGTTTTTGAGTGCATAACAGCTGTTAGCAGCTGTTAAAACTGTTTTTGCAGTTCTGGGGACCTCACGCGGCCCGCCTAAGGTTTGGGAGAATCCTTACGCGCCCCGCCTGAGGAAAATTTGATAGATTTGTCAGTTTTGGTCCCTGCAGCTTAGAAACATGCGTTTCGGCCCATTTTTGACACGTTTAAACCCCGTTAACCTCATTTCAAGGCTCTAAAATGAAGTTAAAGTATAGGGGACTCAAAACATGCTCAAAAATATCTCGGATGTCGGTCGTTTGGTCGTACGATCGCGATATTCGCTTAATTACGACGGAATGCGCATAAGCGCGAAAAACGATCCAAATTGCACGACGAATGGATTTTTCTCATGCCAAACATTAAAATATAATATTTTAATGCTTACATAAATTTTTGGATGTCCGGAAGTAATCAGAACGTAAGATATGCGCGAAAGTGCAAACTTATGCACTTTTTGACACTTTTAGTCCCTGAATGAGCATAAAGTTTATTTTAGCACACCGAACCCCTCAAAGCCTATTTCTAAGCTATGTAAAGGATATTTAAGGTGTGTTTAACTTATGATCATGTTCCGGAATGTTCGTTACAGTTCAGATTGGCATACTTTCGCAGTTTGTCAATTTTAGTCCCTGTAAGCGAATTAACTGAATTTTGCCATACCAAAGCCTTCGAAACTTATTTCTAAGTTATGTAAAGGTTATTTAAGGTATGTTAAGCATAAAATGATGTTCTGGAGTATTTTTTGCATATAACTGATTACGTTTTCGTACCAGTTTGCGTAAAATTCTCCAGAAAGCGATATAGAGTTTGAAATCGAATAAAGCCAAAACATGAAAAACATCAAACATGAATAAACAAACATTGGGATCAAATAACTTTATTTCATTGATAACCGAACTGTTTACAATGATTACAAGCACAAATGTCACATGGCTGGGTATTATCGCAGATTCATTGAGGATTTCTCGAAAATCGCTCAACCTTTGACCTCTCTCACGCAGAAAGACAAGAAGTTCGATTGGGAAGAAAAACAAGAATAAGCATTCCAATTATTGAAGAACAAACTTTGTGACGCACAGATCTTATCTCTACCCGAAGGCACTGATGACTTCGTGGTGTATTGCGACGCTTCACGTCAAGGTTTGGGCTGCGTGTTGATGCAGCGATAAAAAGTTATAGCCTATGCTTCGCGCCAGCTGAAGGTTCATGAGAAAAACTACACCACGCATGACTTGGAGTTAGGCGCTGTGGTGTTTGCATTGAAGATCTGGCGACACTACTTATATGGCACGCGGTGTACCATCTATACTGATCACAAGAGTCTACAGCACATCTTCGATCAAAAGGAGCTTAACATGAGGCAAAGATGCTGGGTTGAACTGTTAAACGACTATGATTGTGAAATCAAGTATCACCCGGGGAAGGCGAATGTAGTCGCCGATGCGTTAAGTCGGAAAGAAAGGATTAAGCCCATAAGGGTTAGGGCTTTGGAAACGATTGTTTAGACAGACCTCTCGTTATGCATTCGTGCCACGCAGAGGGAAGCTCTCAAAAGGGAAAACCTCATGGACGAATACCTCCGTGGGATGGAGAAGCAGTTGGTACCAAAGGAGGATGGAACATTATGTTTCTTGGGAAGAATTTGGGTTCCTTTCTTTGGTGGTCTGAGAGGCGTTATCTTTGATGAAGCTCACAAGTCACGGTACTCGATCCATCCAGGATCGGATAAGATGTACCAAGATCTAAAGGATTTCTATTGGTGGCCAAGAATGAAAGGCGATGTAGCGGTATATGTTGGCAAATGTTTAACTTGCGCCAAGGTAAAGGCTGAGTACCAGAAACCTTCAGGTCTCCTACAACAACCTGGAATACCCCAGTGGAAGTGGGAACAGAGATTTCAATGGACTTTATAACAAAATTACCAAAGACGCCTAAGGGCCATGATACAATTTGGGTGATTGTAGACCGTTTGACGAAATCTACACACTTTTTGGCAATTAAAGAGAAAGACAACACGAGCAAGTTAGCTGAGCTATACCTGAGAGAGATTGTTGCCCGACATGGGGTGCCTCTCTCAATTATCTCTAATAGAGATGGGAGATTCGTGTCAAGGATTTGGCAATCCTTTCAAGAAGCTTTTGGTTCTCAGTTGAACCTGAGTACTGCCTTTCACCCGTAGACAGACGGACAGAGTGAACGAACGATTCAGACACTGGAAGATATGTTGCGAGCTTGCGTAATGGATTTAGGTGGAAGTTGGGACACTCACCTACCATTGGTCGAATTTACATACAACAACAGTTATCATGCAAGCATTCAAGCTGCACCATTCGAAGCTCTTTATGGATGCAAGTGTCGATCACTGATATGTTGGGCTGACGCCGGTGATAGATAGCTTGTCTGTCCGGAAGTGGTCCAGGAGACGACAGACAAGATTGCACAGATACGAGAGCGCATCAAGGCGGCTCGTGATTGACAAAAGTGTTATGCGGACCGGAGAAGAAAACCTCTGGAATTTGGGGTGGGAGATATGGTATCGTTGAAAGTTTCACCCTGGAAGGGTGTAGCACGCTTTGGGAAGCGTGGGAAGTTGAACCCCAAGTACATTGGTCCATTTGAAATCCTGAAGAGGGCTGGTTTGGAAGCATATAAGTTGGACCTACCCGTAGAACTAAATGGCGTTCATGATACATTCCATGTATCAAATTTGAAAAAGAGTCCAACTCAAGAAACAGTTGTCGTACCTACTGATGAAGTCCACATTGACGACACGCTCCACTTTATTGAAGAACCTGTGGAGGTTACTGATTAGAAGATTAACAAGACACGTCAGAGTAGTGTCAAACTCGTCAAGGTTCGATGGAACGCACGAAATGGCCCGGAGTTCACATGGGAACCTGAGGATCGAATGAAGGAAAAATACCCCCATTTATTCCCCAAGACCCTTGCAACTAGAAGTAGAACTTAAAATTTCGGGACGAAATTTTCTTAACGGGGGGGGGGGGGGGGGAGAATGTGACAACCCTCACTAAACCAGGTATCCGTACAATTAATTAATCTTAATTACGTGCTTAATGATTGTGCTTGATTACAACTAATGACGTAAACCGCTTTCTGATTCCTGTAACATACATACATATGCATCACATTTCATACTGTCACTCCATTCATTACATACAAACTTTAGTGACATACTTGATGCGCAAAGCACAGTTAGCACAGTTAAGCGGATAACTCAGAAATATACTGACAGTGCCAGTACATAGACAGACAGTGTTTTGAGACCAAGTATGGGCCAGGGACAAAGTACTACACTAGTATGGGTGTAGGGAAGTGAGGACCATAAGACTGTGTCACTAGGTGATAGTTTGAGTGCCGGAAAGTGCCTAAAACTCATTTTTAGTACAGAATTCTGCATTTTCAGCAAAAATTCAGCTTTTAACATACTCGTATTATGCAGAGAATTGACTAAATGGTCCTGAATGCTTTCCTAAGTGTTGGGAATTAATTGTGTTACAAAAGGATACATAAAAGACACTCTACGGTACAATTTAACACTTTAACGGAACGATACTTAACCGAACAACCGGACGTTACCCAGGACACCAAAATTTTGTCAGAAACATTATTTTATTATTTTTAACTAATTATGTTCTCCAAATACCCCAACACACTGTGAAAATATGTCATGCACATAATACCTTAGATAATACCCTTAATGTGACAACTCGTAATTCGAACCTACCTTGTATAACGTTACGTGCTTATGTGATGCTTTGATTTAATGGTATGTATGTTAAATGTTACGTTTTATTATGTGATAAGTGCTATGAGATTGTAGTGTGTTAAACATACGTGTAACATATGTGGATTGTACAACGTTTAACCGAATCGCACAACACACAACCCAATCGCACAAGCCCGAGGTTGGGCCGTATGGCTTGTAATCGGACTATAGGGCAGCCCATGTTAGGGTTCGGCCCACCCTCACACGCATAACACTTAGAGTGTTGTAACCATCTCTTATTCTTATCAAAACACTAACACACACAAGCTACAAACCCTAGCTCTCTCTCTCTCACGAACCGAAGGCAGCTAAAACATCCTCCTCACCGAAGTTCTTAGAGTTCGGATCATCCTCTTGTTCGGATCAATTCTTGTTCTTTCTCCATCCGGTTAGTATGATTAACTATTGTTTGATGATATTATGATGTGTGCTCGATATAATTGATGATGATTGTCATGTTCGAATACTATGTGATTAAGAATGTATGAAAGTAATCGGCCATATACGTGTTTGATATGAATCAGTAGAGTTGATTGTAGTACTCATGAAATCGGCTTATGTGTATTATAGAATATCCATGATAAATCGGGTTTCACATTATTGTACTAAGAATCGAATGTTTGATTGGTGTTCATGTCTTGTTCAATTAGGGTTCATGTGATTTGGATATAACAACTTTGTTTGATCGATGGTAGGTTGTTTTGAGAGTAAGGAAACTGTTAATTGATTGAAACATGGAAACTTTGGTATGATTGTAACCGAATGCATAAAATTCGGGATATATTTAACCAATCGCACAAGGGGGGGGGCTCGATTTCATAAGAGCCCAATCGCATAAGCTAGCTAACCGCACAAGAGGTCCCCAGTCGCACAAGTTAGGTACAATTGGATAAGCACAGTGTACTACGTCTCATTGCAAGATCGTACAAGATCTTGTGGATCGCACAAGACAGTGCCGATCGCACAAGATCTTGGGCCACACACGGATCACTTAAATTATTTCGCTGATGGGCCTTAAGCCCAATTCCAATCACACAACTACCCGGATCGTACAACCCAATTCTGTCGCACAAGATCACTAATGGACCGAGCCTACTGATGTATCGCACAAGTTGAATGGTTTGTTAAGCCGTTGGGCCTTCAAGCCCAAACCTGATCCCACAATCCGTCCGGGTCGCACAAGTCAACCTGGTCGTACATGATGATTAGATCGCACAAGATTGTTGTTTGTTGTTGGGCCGTATATGTTTGGACCGTTTATCTATTTGGGCCGATCACCATTAGACATATAAATGGCATAAGTTGAATGTGTTGCTTGACTACTAAATGTTGCCATGATCCATTTGTGTTTGTAACGTGTTAACTCTGTGTAACCATACGTGCTTTGCTTGAACCAAACCTGACTCGTATGGTAATCCTGTTAGGACGTGATTGACCATTTATAAATCAAGTAACTTTTGGTATAATCTGCCGAGCAAACCAAGGTGAGTTCAATGCATTTTCTCAAGCATGCGTCCCGGTGGTTTGGGACAACTGGTAAACATTTGGAAGGGAAACTCTGGGTAAACAATTACTTGGGTATTGGTTATTGTACATGGGATCGATCATTACCAATGCTTGGTTAGGAGCATTGGGGTTGTTAAGAGGCACACTCCTGGGATACATATGGGCACATTCCCTAGGGTATCTAGCTTGAGCAACATCGTAACGCGACATTGAATCGCATTAACATACATCTGGTAACAAAACACGTTAACAAAACCTTGAACTCACCAGCGTAGTCTGACACACTTGTTTGCATGCTTGTAGGTCGTTAACCTTGGAACATGGACATGCTATCTGGGAGTGCTGGAGTGGTCATGGATCGAAGCTATTGGATTACTTATAATTGATACGTTGGTTTTGAGTTTTATTATGAAACAATTGCTAAACGACTTATCATATGCTTCCGCTATATAACTCTTTGTGAATCGATATTATGTTTGACATTTAATCTTGGCAATTAATGACATGTTTTATTCAATTATTTATCATTGGTTCAATGTGATTGGTGGCTCAGACTCTGATGTGTAACACGCCTTGCGGGGTTCCCGCAGGTGGTATTTTGGGGGTGTTACAGTTTGGTATCAGAGCCACTGGTTATAGTGAACTAGGTTTTAAAACGTTTTATAAAACCAGACTATAACCAAACAACTTCGAAGATCGATCATGACACTCAGCTCCAGATTGCAAGGTTCGTCTCTCTCTCTCTCTTTATACATTACTTGCTTAGCAGTCACACACACCCACAACATATATGAAATGAAACATTAAACACCATAGTGACTTGATAGTGTGACACTACTCTTCGACTCATGTGAATCATAGACCTGTGATACCATCTGTTGTGTTGTTTGAACGGGGGAAACTTCGAGCGCAAGCTAAGAGGCACTGAGATAAGCATGCAAATTGCCTTATTATTATGGGTGCACACTTAATAATAACGCGGAGTGCATGCAAGTCCCAATGAGGCTTATCGAGCGTGAGAAGGGTTCTGCCTTACTATGTGCGAACTTGGTAGTGCGTAAATATCAGTATGATACTTGACTTCCATCTCGTTTCGAATTTCTGAATCGATTCATTTCCAACTATAGAATCATGAGTGGACGAGGACACGGACGTGGCAACATCAACATGACTCAGGCTGAGTTGACTGACTTAATCAATACCCGTGTGGCTGAGGCCTTAGCAGCCTATCAAGCTGGTACGGAATGTACCAAGTACTCTTTACTCTTATGCCACGTACATGTCTTTTCACTTCTATAACGTGTTTCCTTCCATCATTTAGGTCAGCAAGCGCAACCCCAACCTAACCAACCTACGTGTACGTTCAAAATGTTTATGGACTGTAAGCCACAAACCTTCACTGGGACTGAAGGGGCTGTGGGACTTCTGAGATGGTTCGAGAAAGCAGAGTCTGTGTTTGCTATCTGTAACTGTCCCGCTGGGGACAGGGTGAAATATGCTGCGGGTACCTTGGCGGATGGTGCCCTAACGTGGTGGAATGCCCAAGTCCAACTGTTGGGCATCGAGGCAGCGAATGCTACAACTTGGGATGACTTCAAAGAGCTGATCCGGGAAGAGTATTGTCCTCGGGACGAGGTCCAGAAGTTGGAAAACGAGTACTACGACTTGAAGATGGTTGGATCTGAAGTCGAAGCGTATGTGAAGCGATCGTATGAACTGGCCGACATGTGCCCGAACTTGTCCCGGCCTATGTCCCGGAGGATTGAGTTATTCATCAAAGGGTTGCCTCCGCGTGTGAAGAGCTTGGTCACTGCAGCCCATCTCAATGATTTAACACAGATTGTTCGACTGACTCATAAGATTGTGGACCAAGAGGTCGAGAGCAATTCGTTACCCCCGCGCATTTCAGCTACCGCTGCTACGGCACCCACTGCTACTACATCTGCTAATGATAACAAACGGAAGTGGAGCGACTACGACAAAGCATCCAGTGCTGGTCAGACTCAGAAAAGGCCAGACAACACCAACCGCAACATCAGCCAGTCGTCTTCTGTCAATCAAGGCCAGGGAAGTAGCCAAAGTCAGGGTCAGTATGCGGGGAGGAAGCCACGGTGTAACAAGTGTGGCTATCATCATTTCGGGCCGTGTGGTCGGATATGTAACAGGTGTGGTAAGGCGGGCCATGAGGCCAGGGATTGTAGGGCCTCACAACCCAAACACCAGCAGCAACAGACTCAGCAAAACTAGAGACAACAGGGGCAACCACCCCAGCAGAACCAGGGTTTCAGGAAGGGATGCTATCAGTGTGGTGACGAGGGCCACTTTAAGCGGGATTGCCCTCTGTTAAACCAGAACGCCAACGACAACAACCGCCCGAACAACAACAATGCTGGGAACAACAACAACGGCAACAACGGGGGAAATGGTGCTCGAGGCAGAGTGTTCCAGCTTGGAGCAGGGGATGCTAGGAATGACGGCAACGTTGTAACTGGTACGTTTCCTGTTAACAATCGTATTGCTTCTGTATTATTTGATTCGGGTGCTGATTGGAGTTATGTGTCCCTAGAGTTTAGTCAACGATCAGGGGTAACCCCAACACCTTTAAAAGTTAAACAAGTAGTAGAACTAGCAGATGGTAAAACGATAGAAGCCTCGAATGTCCTTTTTGGATGTAAACTAGACCTCGTGGGTCAGGTGTTTGACATTGACCTCCTTCCCGTTACGCTTGGTAGTTTTGACATAGTGGTAGGCATGGATTGGTTGTCTAAGCAGCAAGCAGAAATTTTGTGTAAGGAGAAAGTTGTGCGTATTCCTCTCCCTGATGGGGAGTCATTGTTTGTTCAAGGGCATCGTAGTGGGACGATAGCTGGGATTATCACGACCATGCGTGCACAGCAGTATCTACAAAAGGGGTATCCTGCACTGTTAGCGTTAGTTACCAACGCTCAGTCTGAAGAGAGTAAGATCGAGGATCTACCAGTGGTGCGAGAATTCGCTGATGTATTTCCAGAGGAGCTACCAGGGTTACCTCCTCACCGTCAAGTGGAATTTCAGATTGATCTTGCGCCGGGAGCGGCTCCAATTGCTCGAGCCCCTTACCGGCTAGCACCTGGAGAGTTACAGGAGTTGTCCAATCAACTACAGGAGTTGTTGGATAGAGGTTTCATTCGACCCAGTTCATCGCCTTGGGGAGCCCCAGTTCTGTTCGTAAAGAAGAAAGACGGGTTATTCCGTATGTGTATCGACTATCGAGAGCTCAACAAGGTAACCATCAAGAATCGATATCCATTACCACGCATCGACGACTTGTTTGACCAGCTGCAAGGGTCAAGTTTCTATTCAAAGATCGACTTAAGGTCGGGTTATCACCAGGTAAGGGTTAGGGAAGAGGACGTTCCCAAGACTGCTTTTCGAACGCGCTACGGACACTATGAGTTTTTGGTCATGCCGTTTGGATTGACGAATGCACCAGCGGTTTTCATGGATCTCATGAACCGCGTATGTAAGCCATATCTTGACGAGTTTGTTATAGTGTTTATTGACGACATCTTAGTCTATTCCAAGAACAAAGAAGATCACGAGCGTCACCTACATCTCATCTTGGAACTTTTGAGAAGGGAACAGTTGTATGCGAAATTTTCTAAGTGCGACTTTTGGATTCGAGAAGTGCACTTCCTTGGGCACGTTGTTAACGAGAAAGGGATACATGTGGATCCTGCGAAGGTGGATGCAGTTAAGAATTGGGCGGCACCAAAGACTCCGTCTGAGGTGCGACAATTTCTTGGTCTCGCAGGGTATTATCGAAGGTTCATTAAAGATTTCTCAAAAATCGCGCAACCTCTCACCTCGCTGACACAGAAGAACACGACGTACTCTTGGGGAACGAAACAGGAAGAGGCTTTCCAAGTTCTGAAGCAGAGACTTTGCAGTGCACCAATCTTGTCTTTACCAGAGGGCACCGAAGATTTTGTGGTATATTGTGATGCGTCAATTCAGGGTCTCGGTTGTGTGTTGATGCAACGCGAGAAGGTAATAGCTTATGCTTCTCGTCAGCTGAAGATGCACGAGAAGAACTACACGACACACGACTTGGAGTTAGGAGCGGTGGTATTTGCGTTAAAGATCTGGAGGCACTATCTGTACGGTACCAAATGCACCATCTACACCGACCATAGGAGTCTCTAGCACATCTTCGACCAGAAAGAGTTGAATATGCGACAACGACGATGGGTGGAATTATTGAACGATTATGAATGTGCCATCAAGTATCATCCGGGCAAGGCAAACGTTGTAGCCGATGCCCTCAGCAGAAAGGACAATGCACCTAGGCGTGTGCGAGCATTGCAACACACGATCCAGTCCAATCTTCCTTCCCAGATACGGGACGCTCAGTTAGAAGCGTTGAAACCAGAGAACGTTCGAGCTGAAGCTTTACGTGGCTCGAGACAACGACTAGAACAAAAGGGAGACGGTGCTTACTACGTAACTGGACGCATTTGGGTTCCATTCTTTGGCAACTTACTGTGACAACCCTCACTAAACCAGGTATCCGTACGACTTAATTAACTATTAATTGTTGCCTAATTACTGTGCTTAACTGAGATTTCTGATAAACTGCTACTTGATTGTTGATACTTGTACATATCTGCATCATACTTTGATTTTTCCGTCACTACATTATTTACTTACTGAACTCTAGTGACAAACATGATGCACAAAAGCACAGTAGCACTTGAACGGATAACCTATTGAACATGCTGATATAGCCAGCATCAGGCAGACACCGCCTCTAAAGGCCTGAATGAGCCAGAAATATTTTACTACACCCATAGTGTGTGTAGGAATACAAGGGTTGTTAAACTGCGTCTTTAGGAATAAGATACAGAGATTGGATGTGCCTAAAACGTACTCTGAGCACGAACCACAGCACTTTTATCAACACACTAGCTTTTAGCTAACTAATAAAGTGCCAAAACATGGGGAAATATTCCTGACACTTTGCAGAATAAATTGTGTCGCTAAAAATATTAATTACGACGCTTAAAGGATTACTTAAGCACTTTAACGGATTACTATCCAACCGAACAACCGGACTATACCCGGAACATAAAAATATTGCCAGAAATATTATTAGCCTTTTTCTGAGCCAGTTAGGGTCCCTGATTACCCTAACACCCGCTTTATAACGCATCAAACAACTAACGGGGTTAACCTCTAAAAATAACCTACTTTATGTAACTGAACTCTAACTGAACAATCGAGATCCAACCGGATACCCCCCCCCAATGGGATCGGCCACCATGATGTGACAAGGGGAGTACACCTTTTTGATTATTATATTAGATTACGTGGATATCTAGACGACATAAGATCCGTTGGACGATGATCAAACTTTTGTCTATAAATAACAAGACTTAGCACAAGAGTTAAACCACCACATTTCACCAACACCTTGCTCTCTCTTGCTCTCCTACCTCTCGGCCGTAACTCCCCACCCACACACCTCCATCTTTCGGCTCTTGTTCACCTATTCCAAGCTTATACAAGGTGTTCGGGTCACGTATAAGGAAGCTTGAAGCAAGCGGAAGTTGAAGGACCTCGTTCATTTGCTTTTATCCACGCCATTTTCGCCAAAGATCTTCCCTAGCCCCGAGCTAGAGGTATAACATTTAAAACTCACTCTTGATCGTATCTAAAGTGGTTAATATGATTTTTAACGGTTAAAAGTTGGAATCATGCGTTTTGAATCTTTAAAGACTACCAAAACTCGAATATTGTTGGTTAAAAGCTTATAACGCGTGTAAAAGTTGTAGTAATTGAATATGTTGGTTATTGAGGCCCGATCTACGATGTGGTGGCTCTTATCATCGTTTAACCCGACTTTGTTAAGGTCACGAATCTTGACATACGCTTGTTTCTTTTGGTACAAGGGTTAAAAGGTGAAACTCCACCACACGAGAAGCATAGACTTGTGTAAAAGTATTTTGACTTGTAAAATAGTATTTAAAACGAGCCGATCTACGTATGTACAAGTGGTATATTCGTAGAACCGGGTGTCGAGAAAATCATGTTTTATATAAGTTAAATAACATGCTAACAAATATGATTTTTATAAACTACAAGTGTATAAACTCTTGTGAAACGAAAGATCCGACAAAATAACAATTTTTATAAAAAGTTGTCGGGAAGTTGTAAAGGAAGATTTGTTCTAAAAACGGGGTTTTTACAAGACTAAATTATTATATACATAGATCCACTAAATATAACGAGATCTACACTATGATTTTCGGAAAAACTACAAGTTCATGTAATAATGCGATTTTACATACTAGTCTACAAGTTTAATGTGTTGAAACTTGTTTAATGTGTTGGAAATTGATTGGTTGATTTGAAGAAGTGTTGAAATGATTTTGTAAAAGAAAATGATACGCTTGATAGCGTGGCCACCTCCAATTACAGGGGAAACTCTGGCGAAATTTTTTCTAAAATCTAACACTTAGATTTATTTACAAGT
This sequence comes from Helianthus annuus, assembly GCF_002127325.2. Classification (NCBI taxonomy): domain Eukaryota; kingdom Viridiplantae; phylum Streptophyta; class Magnoliopsida; order Asterales; family Asteraceae; genus Helianthus; species Helianthus annuus. The sequence goes on along the minus strand of NC_035442.2, from coordinate 71,568,419 downwards.
GTTAGACTACTTTTGACATATTTTCAAATATATTTCGCCATGACTTTATTTACAAATATTCGGAGGTGGGGTTTTCACAAAAATAAACGTGAAAAATATTTATTCGGTAAATATATTTTTCACAACACTGTTTATGATTATTTTGTGAAAATATATAAATATTATTTTTAGAGTAAAAATAATATTTACAAACTTTGTTGAACCCAAAATAATACCAACGCCTATACGACAAACATATAAGTTACAACGGTAATTACTATTACCACTTAATCGCCAAAACGTAACTTACGCTTTATACGGAAATATTCACGAATGCGTATATTGTCAACGTATTATTTTGGAAAGTATTACACGAAGAGAAAATATATTATTTTTGAGAAAAATAATTATATTTTGGGAATGAGAAATAAAATATATTAAGTGAGACTTAATATTATAAACACGCATGTATTAATTCCCCCATCCTTGGGAAGGAGATTTTCTACCAAGTATATACACGGAACGGTTGTCTAACCGTTTCCCGAAAAATTAAACTATAAAGCTAAGGCACGGCCATCCGTCTAATAGAATTAGCACATGTAGGTCGTTGCACAGCTTTCGGACATTTGGAGTGCTTGATTTAGCTACGCACTGACTGTGAGTTCATGTCCCCCTTTTCTCTTAACTGTTTTAAGTTTTATAAACTGCGGGGGTGAAATACATGTTACAATGATTATGAATATGTTTATACATGGTATGGTTAGCGTAAGGAGGTTTACTACTTAGATCATGTGAGTGGGTAGGCACAACTTGAGGCCATTAATCCTCGTAGTAGGACCGAGGGACAGGAGCGGTAGATCTATCTGGGTGTAGCGAGCCCAGCCCCAGGTCCAGCATAACGGACCTCGGGGTGACTTAGTGCCCGACGCATAAATCCGCTAGGTTTGAGTCATCCCTACTTGCACTTCACACATATCAATGTCCTTGCAAACCATTGGTGATCTCTTTTTCCTTATTTGCTACATACCAGGTTTTTGATAAAGATAAAGGTTTGTTTACTCACTATTCGCATGAACTCGCTCAACATTATTGTTGATTTTTCAACTTACATGTATTTCAGGAAACTAACGATCTGGCGCGGTATGGCTTGTTTTCCGCTGCATTAGGCCCGAGGTCATCCAGGGTTCGAGGCTTGTGACTCTTTCCTGGACAAGTCACAATCCCTGAACCATGTTTACTTTAAGTTTGCATTTGTAATGTTTAGACAAAGTTACGGTTGTTGGGTGTTAACCCGTTAAGACAATGTTTTACTATTTTATTTTTTAATGGATGATCTTGCATATTTTAATTCATATAGCTTTGTTATGATTAAGCTATGGTATTAAGAAGTCACACCAAATTAACCACGCTTCCGCAAAGCCAGGGTGTGACAGCTTGGTATCAGAGCTCTGATCATAGCGAACTAGGATTCCTTCTCGAGTCTAGACTATGATCACTAGGGCTCTCACGAAAACATTTTTCTGCATACCACTTAAGTCCAGATCCAAAACGTTTTTATAAACAAATGTTGAGCACATTTCATTTATTCATTATTAGGCTCAGTCCTGAAGACTGAGGCTCGGTCTTGGAGGCCGAGGCTCGATCTTAGAGATCGAGGTAGATGTTATTTATGTTAGGCTCAGTCTTGGAGGCTGAGGCTCGGTCTTGGAGGCCGAGGCTCGATCTTAGAGATCGAGGTAGATGTTTGTTGTTTTAGGCTCAGTCTTGGAGGCTGAGGCTCGGTCTTGGAGGCCGAGGCTCGATCTAAGAGGTCGAGGTGGATGATAGAGCAGTCTTAGAGACTGGGAGGAATTTGGCTAGTGGGACTAGGAATGTCAGTCTAGGAGACTGGGAGGCTAGTGGGACTAGGAGAATTATTTGATTGTTTATTGTTGACTTACATGTTTACATGAATATATGATTGATTATTATACGTATATGTGTTTGTGTTACAAACGTCATGCTTTCACCATGTACTAGAAAGATGGACACTACGAATCCCATGGCCATAGTATCAGACGACATAGTTGCAGCGGAGCACGAGGTGTACATTTCCGATACTACCGGCATAGACGATGACGACTTTCAGCCCCTTTTGCGCTGCCTGATGTCGTAGCAGAGCCTACTGATGGCCATCTTGTTGGGAATTTGCCACTCGTGGTGATCCCTGTTCCTGTACCCCTTGCTGCTTATCCCATTGTTGATATGCCCCCCCGACGTGGCCTCTGACGACGATAACGATCTACTAGAAAGAGGACCCATTTGAGGGCGAGGCCCTATTGCTGCTGGTATTAACCTACTGCTTGCGGACGCTCCTGCAGGGGAAACTTATGCCCATTCCCCTGTCCCAGACTCATTTGAGTTCCTGACATCCGCATTTTCGCAGCCAGGGAGTGCAGCACCATTCACACGACGCCGACCCTGATACGGCATCATCAGCTACACCGGTTCCCGCACATAGCTTGGAGTTTGATCACAGTATTGAGGGTAATCCTGTTCTTCCATCTGGTTTTGATCCAGACCATGACCTTGAGTTCATACGCTTAGGCCAGCCCTTGGAGGATCCTGTAACCCCCTGTGATGGTTGATCCAGCTGATTTTGAGATAGAGTTTGTTGATCCAGAGCCAGCCGTGGCCCTGAGCCAGGCATTGCTCTTGACCCCGCATTAGAGCATGACCTTGTTCATGCCAATGCACCTGCTGTCGCTCCTTGGTTGATCATCTGCTTGGACGAGAGAAAATGTGGGGTAACTGTGCAAGACAATTTATTATTACGGGGGCCCACGTAATAACGACTTGTAGTGCACAGAAATCCTGGTTGACTCTGCGGGTCAAGCTAATGACAACCAATGTAGCAGGAAATAACTCGAACACGAATGACCAAGGCGATGAAGCCTCGAGTTCATTCTATTTCAAGCAACAAGCCATTGGCAAGCCTATGAGAAGGCTCAGAACATTTATTTCCCCACCCATTCATTGAGTATATTTATGTGTAAAATTGGGTGAGTACATGATGGCTTACGGTGCTATGTATCTCATAGACAATTGGAAAGTTGTCTAACCCACTTCATGCCATTCCGGCAGAAGAGAATGCCACCCAGGCGTGACACAAACACCAGTATGTTGCCAAGGATAGGAGCCGAGCTGCAAAAAAACGCAACTCACAGGCAATTGCACGACATGAAGCTCTCCGCTTTTAGCACAGCAATGGCACTATTGGAAATAATCCCTAGCTGACCGCACCTATAAGCAGTTCCTAAACTGCAAGCCTTTGAACTTTGACGAAACAGAAAGCGCCATTGCATTTGTTCGTTGGCCCGAAAAGATTGACTCCATTCTAAGAAAGACAAACTGTTCGCCCCAAATGGAGTGATACCTTTACCTCAAGGTCATTACTAGACGGCACACTCTCATGGTGGGACCATCATGTTCAGGCCCTTAGCACGGATGCTACTTATGCACTGAGCTGGGACGAGCTCAAGGAAATAATTGAGAAGAAATGTTGTTCTAGGACTGGAATTCAGAAGCTTAAGGTGGAGTTCTGGAATTTGAAAATGGAGAGACTCGAGATTCCTTAACATGTCTAGAAATCGCACGACTTGCCTAGGGTCGTCCCCTACTAAGTCATTATTGTTGTATGATACAGTTATGTACATATAAGCTTTACATGGTGGTCTCGATTTGTGGTAATGCAATCGTAGTATTCTCATCACTTGTGATGTTTGATCTATGGTTTATGTTCTATGACATGAGATGTTATGTGGCTGATTTATTGATAGCATGAGATGTTATTTGCTGATATTGTTGAATACATACGTACATTTTACCTGCTACGACCTAACCTATGTGAAACATCTTTTAGAAGATGCCACCAAGACGCGAAATGCGCATACCCACCAACGAGGCGGAACTTCAGGAAATCATTACTGCAGTCATCGCACAATACGAGGCCCATCACTCCGAGCGCAACGGAGGTACCTCGGAAGATAACGGTTGTCCCTACTGGCACTTCCTCAACTACAAGCCTCCGAAGTTCGACGGCACTGGAGGTGCCATAGCTTTTGTGAAATGGATTGAAAGTATGGATTCCATCTTTCGAATGAGTGGTTGTACGCCAGAACAACAAGTCCTATATGTTTCTGGGTTGTTTCAAGATGGAGCTCGACTATGGTGGTACCTTCAGGTTCAAATGAAGGGCGAAACCGCAGCATATGCATTATCATGGGATGAACTGAAGGGAAAGATGCATGAGAAGTATTGCTCCCAAGAGGAAACCCAGAAGTTGGAAGGGGAATTCCAGAGCCTGATAATGGAAGGTCCAAAAATGTTGGGATACATGCAAAGACTTCATGACTTGGCACGAGTTATTCCCCACTTAGCGGAACCAGAAATGAGGAAATTGGGACAGTTCATTTGGGAACTGGCACCAGAAGTCATGAGCTTAATGGCAGCATCTACGCCACCAACAACTATTGCTGCAAGCAAGATGGGTTTGGCACTCATTACGGAGGCCATTAGACTAGAAAAACTTGCAAACCATGATAGGGAGACTCAGGTAGAGTCATCTGGAAAGAACAAAAGGAAGCTTACCGAAGATACCCGAACAAATAATGATGAACAAAGATCTATTCGAGGTTGTTTTGACTGCGGAGACAAAGGGCATTTCAAGAAAGATTGCCCTAACAACAGACAGGCCAATGATAAGATTTGCTTAGAAACTAAAGCAAGACGTGCTGGGTGCAAATATCACCATGAATGTGGATGTCGGAAGCCTAGGTGCGGGAGGAAAAGGCACAACAAGGATGGTTGTGGGATGAAGAGTCCCAAACAAGGAGAAAACCGTAACAACGCTCAAGGTGGAAGCAGGAAAGGAAATGGCCGAATGCTAGGATGCTTCCATTGTGGGGACACTGGACATCTTAAGAGAGAATGCCCGGAGTTGAAACAAGACCGTGAGAGAACACCCAGCATCGGAGTTTGTGAAGCATGCCAGGATCCAGGCATGATTACTGGTACGTTCTTTAACAACCAAAACTTTCGCATCTATCTTGTGTGAAACTGGTGCTGATTATAGCTTCGTATCATTAGAATTTAAGAATATGCTTGGTTTAGCCGCTAGTAAGTTAGATATTCCGTACTCGATCGAATTAGCAAATGGGAAGTTAGTAGAAGCTAACGAGGTGATTCGAGGTTGTGTGATCGAGTTGGGAGAGCGTGAGTTTGCTCTCGATCTACTACCAGTCCAGTTGGAAAGCTTCGACGTGGTAGTAGGGATGGATTGGTTATTGAGTAACAAGGCCGAGATAGTTGGTCATGAGAAGGTCGTTCGTATCCCGACCGATGATGGTGAGACCATTGTTGTTCATGGGGAGAAGCGTGAGACGCCGTTAAGGATGATTAGCTGCCTGAAAGCAAGGAAGTGTTTGCAGAAAGGATGTGTTGCTTTTCTAGCACACATTGTAGATAAGAAGGCTGCTGAGCCGAAGATCGAAGACATCCCTGTCGTGAAGGAATACCCAGAAGTCTTTCCAGAAGACTTGCCTGGCTTGCCGCCTCAAAGGCAAGTGGAGTTTCGCATCGACTTAGTTCCAGGCGCCGCGCCTGTGGCTAAGGCACCTACAGACTTGCTCCGTCTGAGATGCAAGAGCTGTCGACACAACTTCAAGTGCTGTTAGACAAGGGTTTTATCCGACCAAGCTTCTCGTCTTGGGGAGCTCCAGTTTTGTTAGTGAAGAAGAAGGACGGTAGTTTCCGTATGTGTATTGACTACAGAGAGTTGAACAAGCTGACGATCAAGAATAAGTATCCCCTGCCAAGAATCGATGATCTGTTCGACCAACTTCAAGGTTCAAGCTTCTATTCAAAGATCGATCTTCGATCTGGGTACCATCAACTACGGATACAGGAGGAGAGTATCCCGAAGACAGCCTTCAGAACTCGATATGGACACTACGAGTTTCTCGTTATGCCGTTTGGGTTGACAAACGCACCTGCAGTGTTCATGGATTTGATGAACCGAGTTTGTAAGCCATACCTGGATAAGTTCATGATTGTATTCATCGATGACATCCTGATTTATTCGAAGACAAAGGCTGAGCACGAGCAGCATCTTAGAGCCATTCTGGAGCTGCTAAAGAAGGAACAGCTGTACGCCAAATTCTCTAAGTGTGAGTTTTGGCTAAGAGAAGTGCAATTCCTTGGGCACGTGGTGAATGGAGATGGAATCCACGTGGATCCAACCAAGATTGAGGCGATCAAAGATTGGGAAACGCCAAAGACGCCAACTGAGATTCGGCAATTCTTGGGTTTGGCTGGCTATTATCGAAGGTTCATCGAGAACTTTTCAAAGATCGCTCAACCATTGACACTCCTCACGCAGAAGGACAAGAAGTTTGATTGGGGAATCAAACAGGAGGAAGCATTTCAGATATTGAAGGATAAGCTTTGTAACGCGCCAATCTTAGCTCTACCAGAAGATACAGATAATTTTGTGGTATACTGCGACGCATCGCGTCAAGGATTGGGTTGTGTGTTGATGCAACGTCAAAAGGTTATTGCCTATGCGTCACGACAACTGAAAGTGCACGAAAAGAACTATACCACGCACGATTTGGAGCTTGGCGCAGTGGTTTTCGCTTTGAAGATCTGGAGACACTACCTTTACGGTACAAAGCATACGATCTTCACAGATCACAAGAGCCTCCAGCATATATTCAACCAAGAAGGAGTTGAATATGAGGCAAAGGCGATGGGTCGAGTTGTTGAACGATTACGACTGCGAGATCAAGTATCATCCAGGGAAGGCGAACGTGGTCGCTGATGCCCTAAGTCGTAAAGAAAGAATCAAGCCCATAAGGGTTAGGGCTATGGAAATGATAATTCAAACCGACCTTTCCTCACGCGTTCGTGCAGCACAGAAGAAAGCTCTCAAGGAGGGAAACCTTGAGGAAGAATATCTCCGTGGGATGCAGAAGATATTGGTGCCAAACAGGGAAGGAACGTTATGTTTTGAGAAAAGGATTTGGGTTCCTCTGTTTGGTGGTTTAAGAGAAGTTATCTTTGATGAAGCTCACAAGTCGCGGTACTCTATCCACCCTGGAGCGGATAAGATGTACCAGGATCTTAAGGATTTTTACTGGTGGCCTAGGATGAAGGGCGATGTTGCTATTTACGTGAGCAAATGTTTAACTTGCGCCAAAGTTAAGGCGGAATACCAGAAGCCTTCGGGACTTCTGCAGCAACCAAAAATTCCCCAGTGGAAGTGGGAAGAAATCTCCATGGATTTTATTACGAAGTTGCCAAGAACGCCAAAAGGCCATGACACTATCTGGGTGATAGTGGATCGCTTAACGAAGTCAGCACACTTCTTACCTATCCGCGAGAAGGATAATACAAGCAAATTGGCTGAAATCTACATGAGAGATATTGTTACACGCCATGGAGTACCTCTCTCGATTATTTCTGATAGAGACGGGAGGTTCGTATCGAGGATATGGCAATCCTTCCAGGAAGCTTTTGGCTCAAAGCTGAATATGAGCACAGCTTTTCACCCGCAGACCGACGGACAAAGCGAGCGGACGATTCAGACATTAGAAGATATGCTGAGAGCATGTGTGATGGATTTGGGCGGTAGCTGGGATAAGCATTTACCCCTGGTTGAGTTTTCATACAACAACAGCTACCACACCAGTATTGGTGCCGCGCCGTTGGAAGCTTTATATGGGCGCAAGTGCAGATCACCGCTCTGTTGGTCTGACGCTGGTGATAGACAGTTGGTTGATCCTGAAGTAGTCCAGGAAACCACCGATAAGATCGCACAGATCCGAGACCGTATCAGCGCGGCTCGTGACAGGCAGAAAGCCTACGCAGATCGAAGCAGGAAACCTCTAGAGTTTGAGGTTGGTGAGATGGTTTTGTTGAAGGTATCACCCTGGAAGGGTGTGGCACGATTTGGGAAACGTGGAAAGTTGAACCCGAGGTATATTGGACCATTCAAGATCTTGGAGAGAATCGGGTTAGTAGCTTACAAGTTGGACCTACCTGCCGAACTGAATGGTGTTCACGATACATTTCATGTATCCAATCTAAAGAGAAGTCCAACTCAAGTTAACGTTGCCATTCCTACCGACGAAATTCATGTTGATGACACGCTCCACTTCGTTGAAGGACCTGTCGAGGTCACGGATTGGAAAGTGAACAAGACCCACCGCAGCAGTGTCAAGCTCGTCAAAGTTCGTTGGAATGCTAGACATGGTCCTGAATTCACCTGGGAGCGTGAGGACCAAATGAAAGAGAAATACCCCCACTTATTTCCTGAGAACCCTGCTTCTACAAGCAGAATTTAAAATTTCGGGACGAAATTTATTTAACGGGGGGAGAATGTGACAACCCTCACTAAACCAGGTATCCGTACGACTTAATTAACTATTAATTGTTGCCTAATTACTGTGCTTAACTGAGATTTCTGATAAACTGCTACTTGATTGTTGATACTTGTACATATCTGCATCATACTTTGATTTTTCCGTCACTACATTATTTACTTACTGAACTCTAGTGACAAACATGATGCACAAAAGCACAGTAGCACTTGAACCGATAACCTATTGAACATGCTGATATAGCCAGCATCAGGCAGACACTGCCTCTAAAGGCCTGAATGAGCCAGAAATATTTTACTACACCCATAGTGTGTGTAGGAATACAAGGGTTGTTAAACTGCGTCTTTAGGAATAAGATACAGAGATTGGATGTGCCTAAAACGTACTCTGAGCACGAACCACAGCACTTTTATCAACACACTAGCTTCTAGCTAACTAATAAAGTGCCAAAACATGGGGAAATATTCCTGACACTTTGCAGAATAAATTGTGTCGCTAAAAATATTAATTACGACGCTTAAAGGATTACTTAAGCACTTTAACGGATTACTATCCAACCGAACAACCGGACTATACCCGGAACATAAAAATATTGCCAGAAATATTATTAGCCTTTTTCTGAGCCAGTTAGGGTCCCTGATTACCCTAACACCCGCTTTATAACGCATCAAACAACTAACGGGGTTAACCTCTAAAAATAACCTACTTTATGTAACTGAACTCTAACTGAACAATCGAGATCCAACCGGATACCCCCCCCAATGGGATCGGCCACCATGATGTGACAAGGGAAGTACACCTTTTTGATTATTATATTAGATTACGTGGATATCTAGACGACATAAGATCCGTTGGACGATGATCAAACTTTTGTCTATAAATAACAAGACTTAGCACAAGAGTTAAACCACCACATTTCACCAACACCTTGCTCTCTCTTGCTCTCCTACCTCTCGGCCGTAACTCCCCACCCACACACCTCCATCTTTCGGCTCTTGTTCACCTATTCCAAGCTTATACAAGGTGTTCGGGTCACGTATAAGGAAGCTTGAAGCAAGCGGAAGTTGAAGGACCTCGTTCATTTGCTTTTATCCACGCCATTTTCGCCAAAGATCTTCCCTAGCCCCGAGCTAGAGGTATAACATTTAAAACTCACTCTTGATCGTATCTAAAGTGGTTAATATGATTTTTAACGGTTAAAAGTTGGAATCATGCGTTTTGAATCTTTAAAGACTACCAAAACTCGAATATTGTTGGTTAAAAGCTTATAACGCGTGTAAAAGTTGTAGTAATTGAATATGTTGGTTATTGAGGCCCGATCTACGATGTGGTGGCTCTTATCATCGTTTAACCCGACTTTTTAAGGTCACGAATCTTGACATACGCTTGTTTCTTTTGGTACAAGGGTTAAAAGGTGAAACTCCACCACACGAGAAGCATGAACTTGTGTAAAAGTATTTTGACTTGTAAAATAGTATTTAAAACGAGCCGATCTACGTATGTACAAGTGGTATATTCGTAGAACCGGGTGTCGAGAAAATCATGTTTTATATAAGTTAAATAACATGCTAACAAATATGATTTTTATAAACTACAAGTGTATAAACTCTTGTGAAACGAAAGATCCGACAAAATAACAATTTTTATAAAAAGTTGTCGGGAAGTTGTAAAGGAAGATTTGTTCTAAAAACGGGGTTTTTACAAGACTAAATTATTATATACATAGATCCACTAAATATAACGAGATCTACACTATGATTTTCGGAAAAACTACAAGTTCATGTAATAATGCGATTTTACATACTAGTCTACAAGTTTAATGTGTTGAAACTTGTTTAATGTGTTGGAAATTGATTGGTTGATTTGAAGAAGTGTTGAAATGATTTTGTAAAAGAAAATGATACGCTTGATAGCGTGGCCACCTCCACTTACAGGGGAAACTCTGGCGAAATTTTTTCTAAAATCTAACACTTAGATTTATTTACAAGTGTTAGACTACTTTTGACATATTTTCAAATATATTTCGCCATGACTTTATTTACAAATATTCGGAGGTGGGGTTTTCACAAAAATAAACGTGAAAAATATTTATTCGGTAAATATATTTTTCACAACACTGTTTATGATTATTTTGTGAAAATATATAAATATTATTTTTAGAGTAAAAATAATATTTACAAACTTTGTTGAACCCAAAATAATACCAACGCCTATACGACAAACATATAAGTTACAACGGTAATTACTATTACCACTTAATCGCCAAAACGTAACTTACGCTTTATACGGAAATATTCACGAATGCGTATATTGTCAACGTATTATTTTGGAAAGTATTACACGAAGAGAAAATATATTATTTTTGAGAAAAATAATTATATTTTGGGAATGAGAAATAAAATATATTAAGTGAGACTTAATATTATAAACACGCATGTATTAATTCCCCCATCCTTGGGAAGGAGATTTTCTACCAAGTATATACACGGAACGGTTGTCTAACCGTTTCCCGAAAAATTAAACTATAAAGCTAAGGCACGGCCATCCATCTAATAGAATTAGCACATGTAGGTCGTTGCACAGCTTTCGGACATTTGGAGTGCTTGATTTAGCTACGCACTGACTGTGAGTTCATGTCCCCCTTTTCTCTTAACTGTTTTCAGTTTTATAAACTGCGGGGGTGAAATACATGTTACAATGATTATGAATATGTTTATACATGGTATGGTTAGCGTAAGGAGGTTTACTACTTAGATCATGTGAGTGGGTAGGCACAACTTGAGGCCATTAATCCTCGTAGTAGGACCGAGGGACAGGAGCGGTAGATCTATCTGGGTGTAGCGAGCCCAGCCCCAGGTCCAGCATAACGGACCTCGGGGTGACTTAGTGCCCGACGCATAAATCCGCTAGGTTTGAGTCATCCCTACTTGCACTTCACACATATCAATGGCCTTGCAAACCATTGGTGATCTCTTTTTCCTTATTTGCTACATACCAGGTTTTTGATAAAGATAAAGGTTTGTTTACTCACTATTCGCATGAACTCGCTCAACATTATTGTTGATTTTTCAACTTACATGTATTTCAGGAAACTAACGATCTGGCGCGGTATGGCTTGTTTTCCGCTGCATTAGGCCCGAGGTCATCCAGGGTTCGAGGCTTGTGACTCTTTCCTGGACAAGTCACAATCCCTGAACCATGTTTACTTTAAGTTTGCATTTGTAATGTTTAGACAAAGTTACGGTTGTTGGGTGTTAACCCGTTAAGACAATGTTTTACTATTTTATTTTTTAATGGATGATCTTGCATATTTTAATTCATATAGCTTTGTTATGATTAAGCTATGGTATTAAGAAGTCACACCAAATTAACCACGCTTCCGCAAAGCCAGGGTGTGACACTTACGAGAACTTGTGATGGAAGAGGCACATAAATCACGCTACTCTGTACATCCTGGATCAGATAAGATGTACCACGACTTGAAAACTACCTACTGGTGGCCCAGCATGAAAGCTCATATAGCAACCTACGTCAGCAAATGTTTGACTTGTGCTAAAGTCAAAGCAGAACATCAAAAGCCCTCAGGTCTACTGCAGCAACCAGAGATACCCACATGGAAGTGGGAACAGATCGCTATGGATTTTGTGACAGGACTACCTCGAACTCAGGTAGGGAACGATACCATTTGGGTGATTGTTGATCGCCTCACGAAGTCAGCACACTTCTTAGCAATCAAGGAAACAGACAAGTTTTCTCAATTGGCAGCAATTTACCTTAAGGAAGTGGTTTCTAGGCATGGGGTGCCAACTTCTATCATTTCAGACCGAGATCCGCGTTTCACTTCCGAGTTATGGCAGTCAATGCACAAATCGTTCGGTTCCCAACTCGACATGAGTACCGCTTATCACCCGCAGACGGATGGTTAGAGCGAGCGCACCATCCAAACACTCGAAGATATGCTTCGGGCATGCGTACTCGACTTTGGAAAAGGATGGGAGAAGCATCTACCGTTGATAGAATTCTCCTACAACAACAGCTACCATTCAAGTATTAAGGCAGCTCCGTTCGAAGCACTGTACGGACGAAAATGTCGTTCACCTCTCTGTTGGCATGAGGTGGGTGATAGTCAGATCACAGGCCCTGAGTTTATTCTTGAGGCATCAGAAAGCATTGTGCAGATCTAAAACCGTATGGCTGCAGCTCGCGACCGTCAGAAAAGCTACGCTGACAAGCGTAGTAAACCACTGGAATTCAAGTTAATGACCGCGTTATGTTAAAGGTTTCACCCTGGAAGGGTGTGGTGCGTTTTGGGAAACGCGGCAAACTAAACCCTCGTTATGTAGGACCATTCAAAATTTTAGAACGGATTGGAAAGGTGGCCTACAGGTTGGAATTACCGACTGAGTTGGGTAATGTCCATGATGTATTTCACGTATCGCAGCTAAAGAAGTGTTTGGTTGATGAAACACTAGTGGTACCATTTCAAGAGCTGAAGATAGATGACAAATTGCAGTTTGTTGAGGAACCAATTGAGATTATGGATCGGGAAGTTAAAGTTCGGAAACACAGCCGTCTACCGATTGTGAGAGTTCGTTGGAACTCAAGACGTGGTCCAGAATTCACGTGGGAACGCGAGGACCAGATGAAACTTAAGTATCCGCATCTGTTCCCCAACGACCAGGCGAAACCTAGCAAATCTAATGTTGATGCAACTAATGAATTTCGGGACGAAATTCCCATTCAAGTGGGGGATGATGTGACACCTCAGGAAAACCAGTAAACGAACGTTATAACTTACTTAGCTCCCTCAGTGAGTGCGTACCAAATTTCGGGACGAAATTTCCTTTTAGTTGGGGATACTGTGACAACTCGTAATTCGAACCTACCTTGTATAACGTTACGTGCTTATGTGATGCTTTGATTTAATGGTATGTATGTTAAATGTTACGTTTTATTATGTGATAAGTGCTATGAGATTGTAGTGTGTTAAACATACGTGTAACATATGTGGATTGTACAACGTTTAACCGAATCGCACAACACACAACCCAATCGCACAAGCCCGAGGTTGGGCCGTATGGCTTGTAATCGGACTATAGGGTAGCCCATGTTAGGGTTCGGCCCACCCTCACACGCATAACACTTAGAGTGTTGTAACCATCTCTTATTCTTATCTAAACACTAACACACACAAGCTACAAACCCTAGCTCTCTCTCTCTCACGAACCGAAGGCAGCCAAAACATCCTCCTCACCGAAGTTCTTAGAGTTCGGATCATCCTCTTGTTCGGATCAATTCTTGTTCTTTCTCCATCCGGTTAGTATGATTAACTATTGTTTGATGATATTATGATGTGTGCTCGATATAATTGATGATGATTGTCATGTTCGAATACTATGTGATTAAGAATGTATGAAAGTAATCAGCCATATACGTGTTTGATATGAATCAGTAGAGTTGATTGTAGTACTCATGAAATCGGCTTATGTGTATTATAGAATATCCATGATAAATCGGGTTTCACATTATTGTACTAAGAATCGAATGTTTGATTGGTGTTCATGTCTTGTTCAATTAGGGTTCATGTGATTTGGATATAACAACTTTGTTTGATCGATGGTAGGTTGTTTTGATAGTAAGGAAACTGTTAATTGATTGAAACATGGAAACTTTGGTATGATTGTAACCGAATGCATAAAATTCGGGATATATTTAACCAATCGCACAAGGGGGGGGGGCTCGATTTCATAAGAGCCCAATCGCATAAGCTAGCTAACCGCACAAGAGGTCCCCAGTCGCACAAGTTAGGTACAATTGGATAAGCACAGTGTACTACGTCTCATTGCAAGATCGTGCAAGATCTTGTGGATCGCACAAGACAGTGCCGATCGCACAAGATCTTGGGCCACACACGGATCACTTAAATTATTTCGCTGATGGGCCTTAAGCCCAATTCCAATCACACAACTACCTGGATCGTACAACCCAATTCTGTCGCACAAGATCACTAATGGACCGAGCCTACTGATGTATCGCACAAGTTGAATGGTTTGTTAAGCCGTTGGGCCTTCAAGCCCAAACCTGATCCCACAATCCGTCCGGGTCGCACAAGTCAACCTGGTCGTACATGATGATTAGATCGCACAAGATTGTTATTTGTTGTTGGACCGTATATGTTTGGACCGTTTATCTATTTGGGCCGATCACCATTAGACATATAAATGGCATAAGTTGAATGCGTTGCTTTACTACTAAATGTTGCCATGATCCATTTGTGTTTGTAACGTGTTAACTCTGTGTAACCATACGTGCTTTGCTTGAACCAAACCTGACTCGTATGGTAATCCTGTTAGGACGTGATTGACCATTTATAAATCAAGTAACTTTTGGTATAATCTGCCGAGCAAACCAAGGTGAGTTCAATGCATTTTCTCAAGCATGCGTCCCGGTGGTTTGGGACAACTGGTAAACATTTGGAAGGGAAACTCTGGGTAAACAATTACTTGGGTATTGGTTATTGTACATGGGATCGATCATTACCAATGCTTGGTTAGGAGCATTGGGGTTGTTAAGAGGCACACTCCTCGGATACATATGGGCACATTCCCTAGGGTATCTAGCATGAGCAACATCGTAACGCGACATTGAATCGCATTAACATACATCTGGTAACAAAACACGTTAACAAAACCTTGAACTCACCAGCGTAGTCTGACACACTTGTTTGCATGCTTGTAGGTCGTTAACCTTGGAACATGGACTTGCTATCTGGGAATGCTGGAGTGGTCATGGATCGAAGCTATTGGATTACTTATAATTGATACGTTGGTTTTGAGTTTTATTATGAAACAATTGCTAAACGACTTATCATATGCTTCCGCTATATAACTCTTTGTGAATCGATATTATGTTTGACATTTAATCTTGGCAATTAATGACATGTTTTATTCAATTATTTATCATTGGTTCAATGTGATTGGTGGCTCAGACTCTGATGTGTAACACGCCTTGCGGGGTTCCCGCAGGTGGTATTTTGGGGGTGTTACACTTAACCTCCTAAATAATTACCTACATATAATCAAAACTTACAATTAACCCCCCCCTCAATATTTTTGGCTCACATAGGGGACCCACCCTCATCATTACTAAATCCCTATTAAATATTCCTTTTTTATGTGATTGGTCTTGCTCTTGCCAAGAAATCACAATGAGTATATGTAAGTTGGGCTATAAGATCACAATCTCATCATATCACACTCTCTCACTACAAGTTCACTTCACCATCCTCACTCTCTCTCCCTCTCGGCTGTACATAACCGCCACCACCAACACCACTTCAACATTCATTCATTAATTCCATTTTCAAGTTTGAATCAAGTGCAAGAAGAAGTCTTGTGAAGCTTGAAGCTTGGAGGTTTTGAAGGAACATCACACATTGCTTTCTCACACCATCTTCATCATCATCCTTTGTTCATAAGTTCATCTCTAGCCTTTGTGCTAGTTGTAAGTCTTTGATTTCACTCTTGGTTACTTTCACGTTGTTTATTCGAAAGATTGTAAGTTGATGTTTAGCACAAGAACATAAAAAGAAAATGAACAAAGACCATGAACATAAGTTTACATGAAGATGAAATCTTGTTGGATTTGGGTTGGTTAGAACCCGTTGTTAGGACATTTGTTGATACGATTTAGTAACGTTTAAACTATAAAGAAACATGCTGATTGACATTTTCAGCCAACTTCAACTGGCTGTAACCAGATCATTATAAGTCGAAAAACTGATTTTCTAAAGTCTAAATTATGTATTTTTGAAAAACGGATCAAATGGCACTGGAATCGTAATTTTTCGAGGTCGTTTACTATTTTTAAAGTTCTGTTTTTGGACAGTAGCTCAAGCTGCGTTTTTACTGCAGAAAATGTGTGTCATGTTTTTCGTCATAACTTAAAACCTGAGTAGAACTAGCTCATGAAATTCATACTGTAGATGATCACTGATGTCGTTGTGATCCTTCAACTGGAATTTCGTCGGTCGGACTTGCGATGAATTTTAAACGAATTATTCCGTAGACTGCAGTCAGAAAGTGACAAATCTGATTACAGTCCGGTAAATGATTTTCTATAAAATACTGGTAATGAATTGGACCCCGATATTTTTACACAATAAAATTTGGATGGTATAGGACATTCTGTAACAATTTGAGAATTTCTTAGATGAGTTAACTATTTTATTAAAATGCTCGAAAACAGTCCAGTTTTGAATATTAAAGCTGAAACGACATAGGTAATATTTTGCATGTCTAAATGTCGGGTTGGTTATTTGAGAACGATCTAACGTGATATATGTTAAAGAAAATGATATGCTATTTAGCATGGACACATCCATTTACAAAGGAGACAATGGTACAAAGGAGACAATGGCAAAATTTTCCGAAAATCCTAACACTTAGTAAATATTTTCTAGACAAGTTTACTAGTATATTGTAGACCATGTTTTTCAAACATAAAAATCGCCATAATTTTTGTAGCGAAATACAAAGTATCGGAGGTTGGTTTTATACATGAAAATGGTTAAATATATATTATCTAAAAAGGACTTAAAAATATAATTCTGATATGAGCATACATGTGTAAAATATCCCATCCTTGGGAAGGAAATGTGTATATAAATACTTTAGAAGTATTACTACAAGAATATTGAATGAACAAATATTCCAACACGACATATAATTAAGTTGAAATATTAATTATTTTGACACATAATTATCACTCGGAATAATATAAGAAACGTAACTCGATACCTCAAACTCTAAGCCAAGGCACGGCCCGTTCGTCTAATAGACATTAGTACGTTGTAGGTTGTCGTGTAGCTGACGGAGTTTGAGATACGGTACAAGACGCACTACAGTGAGTTCATGTCCCCCTTTTCTCTTAACTATTTTTAGTTTTATACTTCGGGGGTGGAATACATGTTACAATTTATTACAGACATTTTATACATGGTATGGTTAGCTTAAGGAGGGTTTTTACTACGCGATCAAGTGAGCGGTGGGCATGACACTTAAGGCCATTAATCCTCATTGTAGGACCACGGGATATGAGTGATAGATCTATTTGGGTGTAGCGAGCCCACACCCATGAGGCCGGGGCGGCCCATAGTGGTGACTATGTCTTCATACCGGAGACAAATTTGCTAGGTTTGAGTCTTCCTGCACCAGTTTCACACATACCATTGGCTTTGCAACCCATTGGTGATCAGTTTTTCCTTATTTCTACATACCAGGGACTTTTATACATACGAGACTTATTTTAAAGGCTTATACACACAAACATGCACATGAACTCGCTCAACTTTTTGTTGATATTTATAAACTACATGTATTTCAGGGAATTAATCGGATCTGGCAAGTGATGCATGTTAGTCAAGCTGTGTTCTAAATAAAGATGTCATCCAGGGTCGTAGGGTTTGGGAAGTGTAACTCCTTCCTGGACGGGTTGCATGTCTCTAATCCTCGTTTTGTAGGTAACCTTTTGTTGAGTCTGATGAACTCGTTTTAAACAAGTCATGGTTTGTAATATGTTTTGGGATTGATTTTTTAAGACAATATGTTGTGCATTTTTTTAAACTTTTTTAATTGATGACCATCACGTATTTTTATCATATAGCATTGTTGTGGTTGTTTCTATGGTATTAAGAAGTCACACCAAATAATCCACGCTTCTGCAAAAGCCAGGGTGTGACATTTACCCTTTCGAACCTGCGACTCAGTCAATGTCGCAGCTAACTCGATTGCCTGACGAACTGTGATAGGGTTACTACCAGTGACGATGTCTTGAACATAGTCAGGTAAGCCATCAATATACCTCTCGATAGCTTTCTCAAGTGGGGTAACCATGGTAGGGCAAAGTAAGCTCAACTCCTCATACCTGTCGGTGTATGCCCGGTGCTCACCACTATCCTGTTTTAAATCATCAAACTCCCTTTCTAAAGCCCTTAGGTCATGACGAGGACAAAACTCCCTCATCATAAGAGTCCTAAGTTCAGCCCATGTCTATGCTAACGCAACCTCAACACCACGGTCTCTCATAACCCCATTCCAACATTGTAAGAGCCCTCTTCTGAAACACACTAGAAGCAAACTCGACTTTCCGATTTTCAGGACACTTAACGTGACGAAATGTACTCTCAATGCTCTTGAACCACTGTAGGAGCCCAGTTGCTCCTTCAGAACAACTAAACTTGGGTGGTTTAGCCGAATTGAAACTCTTGAAATTGCACGGAGCATTCTGGTTATTGTTGGCTTGGTTCACCTGAGCAATAATGTCTGGGAGTACAGCAGCCATATGCTGCGCCATGATATCTGCCATTTTGGAATTAGATAGCGGATTTTCGCGTCGAGGAGGCATTCTAAAAGAGGAAACATGAGAGGAAACGAGTGAGATGATTAGATGAAAAGAATGAGATGAAACAAAATTGACAAAAGCAAAGATGGTGGTCATTCGTCCGTATCATAAAGCAAACAAACGACACACAGTGACTAATCAAAGTAAATGGGTTAAAAATAATGTATCGCGAAGACATGCTCGCCTATAAGTGAACACTCACCCCAAGAGTTCCCAGGTAAGAGTGACTGGTCCGATTATGTGGATTTGTACGAACACTCTAGCCTTAGACAGAAAACTCAGGGTACAGGCATTCACCCTTCCAGTTTACACGTGTTCACACTATTTGAAACCCAAAACTTTGATGAGATTTTGAAAACTTGGAAGGCACAAGGCCAAAAGAATTATTCAAAATTGGATGATTAAATTTTCAAAATCATCATGAAAAATCAAAGGGTTCAAAACCTTATAACAAATCATTTAAAAACAGATGATTGATTTTCGAAAACCGTTTTGGAAAATTGGGTTCTTGTTTTGGTAATCACCTAAGGATAGGTGAAGTGCATGTTTTAAGATCTAAACACAAGACAACTTGTGTTAGGGTCCTAGAAAGGTTATAGTCTAGGTCAAAGCATTACTGATAACCTAATTCCTATAACCATTGGCTCTGATACCAACTCTTCTGTCACACCCTGACCACGTAAAACTTCAAATCATGGCGGAAACGTCGGGGAGTGTTGTAACAGAATTATTGTTTGACAACCATGGCATTTAAAGTTATGTTTTATTTATAAACAAAGGTGTTACATTGTCTTAACATGACTGAATACAAAGAGAAACAAGAGTACATAACATTATTAAACTAGTCTATCTTCATTTTAAGTCACTAAGGCACAGGTCCGCCTAAGTGTGTCACAATCATCCTATGCAACAGCTCCTGAAAACACATGTGAAAATAGGTACGTCAGCATAAAAATGCATGTGAGATACATAAGTTTTATGAAGATAGGATTCATGACTTAAGTTTAAATAAATGTTTAATAAAAATTGGTCATGAATCTTGTTAAGTGTTTTCTTTTATAAATCATATGAAAACGCGATAAGAAATTAGATTATATAAAAGAAAGGTGTATGGTTAATAATATAACCAAGTAAAATGAGTTGTATAAAACAAACTGTTTTGTAAAACAATGTCTTGTGAAAAATATGTTATTTTTGTAAAATGTTATATGTCTAAACTGAAATGATTTAAATAACGCTATGATGTGTAATATCATACAAGCACTTATATATAGGAAGTACCAGCGGCGTATCCACCATGCTTGTATCATATTACACACGCCTCGTTACTTAAATCACTTACCCAAACAAACCACCAATGTAAAATGTTCATGTTTAAACCAATTGTCAAATGTTATTGTATAAACCATGTCAAAATGTTTAATATCAAAATGTAAATCATGTAATGTGTAAACCAATATCAAAATGTTTATGTCAAATGTAAATCATGTAATGTGTAAACAAATGTTATGTATGGTAAGTAAAATGCGATTACTTAAACCAAATGTAAAATGTACAAAACAAAGTATTTTGAATATATCAAAAGTCATGTTTTGCAAAATAAATGCATGATTTACTGATACAAACACTTATGCGGTAAGTTAAACGTATACATTCAAGCCTTGAGACTGTAGGATAACATTAGAGTAAAGGTTATCAAAATGTTATCAGATTCAGTCATTCCTTATATCCAAACAAACCTAGGATATCAGGAATGGGAGTTGTCAAGTCCTATGGTACCACTACTTACTACCGAGCGGCGTAGCTAATGTTAATGAACGTATTTTAGTCCCGTTAAACAAACCAAATGTCATACCAAATGTAAGCATGCTATGTGAAAACAATGTACTAAGTATGCTAAGTTAACGTACAAAGCAGAAATGTCATGTAAATCAATGTGCTAGCATGCTCAGTAAACATACATAGCAGAAATGTGTAGGATCGTTTTTAGACCCAAACGAGTCTATCAGAAGAGTAATTCACCAATACAAAAGGCGGAAACAAGTGTATTAGTGTTATTTCAGCTGTATTCACTTTAAAACTGTCTTATATATTGATTCTGGAATAATTACAATTCAGAAGACACCTCGACAGAGCTTCGCCGTCGGAAAACTCTCTGCTAATTCCGCTCCAAATGACACCTAACATTAGGTATTTATAGAAGACCTGATTCCGCTTGAAACATCTTCAAGCAAAACCTGATTCCGCTCCAAACAAGTTCAAACGAAATCAGCATGTAAGCTGAAGCGAAATTAAACAATCTGATTTCGCTTGAAATGACCTAGTGTCATTTCAAGCGGAATTACATCTAAATCACACTTTCTTAATTTCCGAGCCCTGATCTATCTAGTTCTATACAAGACTCGATACAAGACGAATTCGACAGACGGATGCACCAACAAACTCCCCCTCGGATGTTGACGGAGTCTTCAATGTCGAGTCTTCGGTTGGCAAACCTTCAGTCTTTATCAGTTTGCTCGCTCTCTTCAAAGTATTCTTCATTGTAAGCATCCTCACTCAATCTCTATCTTCTTTCTTCTATCTTCAAACTCTCGATCTGGCTTTTTACATTTTTACACTCCCTCTTGATGTCTTCAGACTTCCCCTCTCAATCTGCTGGGATCACAGTCTGGAATTCACCATCTTCACAAGATCATGATCGAAACCTGGATTTTATCCAACTCAGGTGTCGGAACCTAGCTAACCTGCACACATCTCTACCTCAAAATAAGTTTCACAGATTTAAAGATTTATCAAATTTAGAAAACATTTGTAGGTATCTTTCAAAAATGATTTAAACTTTAATGACCACTTGTAAACATAACTTCTTCATACACTCTCTCCCAAAGCTGTTCATCAAGTTTAGCACTTGGAATTTTGAAAATCAGCTTTTCAACATCATTTGTCTGAAAATCTTTTTGAATTTTTCAAAATATATGCTAAAACACACTGAAAATCTTTTTGGATTTTTGAATTTAAAAATGCAATAAAGAAATATTTACAGACAATATTTTTGTGAGTTTGTGAAAGAGGATCATATCAGTTTTTGAGACAAATCACCAACACCATTAAGCTTTAGACATTTTAAGTTCTAAACAATTCACCTAGATTGTCAGTATACTGATCCTCTTAAATTTTCACACAAAGTTTGACTATTTCGAGATACGATATTAATGTTTTTGATACTAAAACTCATTCGTGTGTCCCACTACTTGAATATACTCCCGTATCCAGATCCCAATATTCTGTCTTACAGGTGAGTATACCTAGATGATATCTGTAAGGGGTTAGATGCGAAACTGTCACACCCCCAAAAATCCCACATGCAGAGTACCACCGCTTGGGAGCGTGACATGACCAGGATCAAGCCACCAATCATATTGAACATTGTAAGTATATAGTGAAAGTTATCCATCAATACGAAAGGTGTTTATCAAAACCAACATAGTTAAGTATAGCGGAAGCATTTAAGTAAACCCAAACATAAGTATTAAATATCATAAGTGTTCAAATAGCATTCACGATCCTTTACCCACAACGACCTGTTCCTCCTTGTGCAAGCTCCATAAGATACCTAAGGTCCTGCAAGGCATGCAGCAGAGAGTCAACAACTAGTTGAGCGAGTTCACAGAAAGTAAGTTCAGTAATAGAAAATGTATAGCAAGCATTGCGTTCGTTCATCTATCATGTATCGTATTAGTTCGTTCATTGTTCATGTATATTATTGGTTTCCATCGCGGGCCCTTTCGGCATGTATGCGAAGATTTGGGTTAATACTCCCAAATATCCTAGACTATGTATATTTGTATCGCTGGCCACCCTGGCATGTGTGCGAAGTTCTAATATGTATAGTTCGCAGCCTTCCCGAGGCATGTGTGCGAAGATCAGTCATAATTATCGCAGCCAACCCTTGGCGTGTGTGCGAAGATCAGTTCAAGTAGGTATACTAGTCTAGCCGTAATCTCATCATTTACCATCCTCACCCTGAGGACTCATATCATTAAATTCCATTAACTAAGTATGTACGTATAATTCATTCCATCCCATTCCCACCCTGGGAAACCCCATGCCTTGGCTGTGTGAACTCACCTTGGGTTGCTCGGCAGATACACAAAGGAGAGGGTTCTTGAACTAAAGTGGTCAACCACTTCCTAACAGGGTTACCACACAAGTCAGGTTTGGTTCAAGTAATGCACATATGAATCATAGCAAACACGTAGCACGTAAACAGTCAAAACATTACATTCATACTTGTGCGTCTAAACTATTAGCCCAAATGTAAACGGCCCAACATGTTGTGCGATCCACAACATGTTGTGCGATCCAACATGTACCGGCCCAAATAGTATAACAATCCAATAGCATAAACGGCCCAAATAATAACACCATAACAGCCCAATAGCATAACAGCCCAATAACATAACCAAATAACAATCTTGTGCGATCCGGATGGGCTTACCCAATCCGTGTTGCTTGTGCGATCTGCTTAATTACCCAGCCCAACATATCTTTTAGCCCAACAGTTTCCCATTTGTGCGACAGGTCGTGCTTTGTGCGACTCGGATGGGTTGTGCGATCAGTGTGGGCTTGTACGGCCCAGATTGGACAACACAAGTCTTGTGCGATCCAGGCAGACTTGTGCGGTCTGTTTGGGTTGTGCGCTCGAGCTAGTCCAGCCCAACTGAACACCCGGCCCAACCTTTGTGTAACTTGTGCGATCCTAGTGGTCTTTGTGCGTTTGGAGACCCTTGTGCGATGGATTTTGAATTATCCAAATCATATGCTTAATCGGTTACAATTATCAATTACCCTCAACAGTTTCCAAGTTTATAGCAAATCAATTAACAAGTTTCCAACTTTTAGTTTAACATGTAATCGATCAAACAAACAGTTTCATCACAACTTCATATGAACCCTAATCCACGCATGAACACTAATCTATCAATGAACATGTGGCCGCTAACATCAACAAGCCAACAATTCCATCTAACGTATCAACCCCAAAGCCGATCCATTCTAACACCCGAAGCAGTGACATATCATCCGATTAACATAAGCATATAACCAATTTAACAAACATTCGGCTTACTACAAATCTTAGCAGAAATCCAACAACATATTGCAAAACATCCGATCAAACATAAAATCATGCAATCACGTATAAACGAAATATTATCTATCAATGCAAACAACATCACACTAACCGGATTAGGGGATTGGAACTAGTAGGGTCTCGGGTGCACAAGGAGTTTCCGCCGGCTTCAAGACTTCGAGAGAGAGAGAGAGAGAGGTATTAGGGTTTTGTGTGTGTGAGGTAGTTTGTAACAAATGAGGTACAATCCCCTCATGTATGTGTTTGTACGTGTAAAGGCAATGGGCCGGCCCTTACTTGGGCTGCCCTTGAAGTCCGATTGCAAGCCATACGGCCCAAAAGGGCTTGTGCGATCAAGTGGGTGTGTGTGTTGTGCGATCGGATCATGTAACATTCATATAGCATACATACATACACATACACTTACACCAAGCACGTATCAAATATATTATTCAACAAATCAATTATATAGCTTCACATAAGTACGTGACGTTACAAGATAAGTCTAAAGTACGAGTTGTCACATTATCCCCAACTAAAAAGAAATTTCGTCCCGAAATTTGTATGCACTCACTGAGGAAGCTAGGTAAGTTCAATCGTTCGTTCACTGATTTTCCTGGGGTGTCACATCCTCCCCCCGTTGATCTGGAATTTCGTCCCGAAATTCCGAAGTAGTAGCTTCAGCCTCAGTAGTGGTTGCATTGGTTCCGAATAACTGGGGGTACTTTTCTGTCATCCTGTCTTCGCGTTCCCAGGTATACTCTGGGCCACCTTTGGAGTTCCAACGTACTCGAACAAGAGGGATTCTCTTGTTTTTGAGGACCTTCACATCCCGGTCCATGATTTCAACTGGTTCCTCGACGAACTGCAACCGCTCGTCGATAGTGAGTTCTTTGAAAGGAACTATGAGGGTCTCATCTGACAGACATTCTTCAGATTCGACACATGAAAGACATTGTGAACTGCCCCGAGTTCAGCTGGTCGGTTCAATCTGTAGGCTACCTTGCCGATTTTCCTCAATGATTTCGATTGGTCCGACGTACCGCGGATTCAGTTTGCCCCGTTTGCCAAAACGAACCAAACCCTTCCAGGGTGAGACTTTTAGTAAAACCCGGTCCCCGACCTGAAATTCCAATGGCTTTCTACGCTTATCCGCGTAGGCTTTCTGACGGTCGCGTGCTGCCGCCATGCGTTGTCTTATCTGTGCAATCTTTTCTGTGGCGTCCACTACAATCTCTGGACCCGTAATCTGACTATCCCCCACCTCTGCCCAACAGAGAGGTGACCGGCATTTACGTCCGTAAAATGCCTCGAATGGTGCGGCTTGTATGCTGGTGTGATAACTGTTATTATACGAGAACTCCACCAATGGGAGGTGCTTTTCCCAGCCGTTGCCGAAATCGATGACGCATGCCCTAAGCATGTCTTCAAGAGTTTGAATCGTTCGCTCAGACTGCTCATCCGTCTGAGGATGATATGTTGTGCTCATGTCTAACCGTGAGCCGAAAGATTTGTGCATCGCTTGCCATAGTTCTGACGTGAATCGTGCATCCCGATCCGAAATGATGGAGGTGGGCACCCTGTGCCTCGAAACAACTTCTTTAAGGTAGATGTCTGCGAGAGTGGAGAACTTATCCGTTTCCTTGATAGCTAGAAAGTGTGCAGACTTGGTGAGTCGATCCACGATCACACATATAGTTTCATTCCCCCGCTGGGATCAAGGTAGGCCTGTAACAAAATCCATGGAAATTTCTTCCCATTTCCATTTAGGTATCGTGGGTTGCTGAAGTAGGCCCGCTGGTTTCTGGTATTCGACCTTGACTCTCGCACAGGTCAAGCATTTTCCAACGTACGTAGCGATGTGGGCTTTCGTGCTTGGCCACCAATAAGTAGTTCTGATGTCGTGGTACATCTTATCCGACCCTGGATGTACCGAGTAGCGAGACTTGTGAGCTTCATCCATTACAAGTTCGCGTAGACCGCCATAAAGTGGGACCCAAATACGCCCCGTTACATAGTAGGCGCCGTCTGCCTTCTGTTCTAACCGTTGCCTTGAGCCGCGTAGGGCTTCAGCCCTGACGTTTTCTGGTTTCAATGCTTCTTCCTGAGCATCTCGTATCTGTGCAGGAAGGCTAGACTGAATCGTAAGCTGTAGCGCTCGCACGCGCCGAGGTGAAGTGTCTTTCCGACTGAGGGCGTCAGCCACAACATTGGCTTTGCCTGGATGGTACTTGATAGCGCATTCGTAATCGTTCAGTAACTCGACCCATCGCCGTTGATGCATTTTCAAATCCTTCTGCTTAAGGATATGCTCGAGACTCCTGTGATCGGTGTAAATCGTGCACCTGGTACCGTACAGGTAGTGTCGCCATATCTTAAGCGCGAAAACAACAGCTCCCAGCTCTAAGTCGTGCGTCGTGTAGTTCCGTTCATGAATCTTAAGTTGGCGCGAAGCGTATGCGATAACCTTATCGTGCTGCATTAACACACATCCAAGTCCCCGAATGGATGCATCACAATAAACCACGAAATCATCTGTGCCCTCTGGCAAAGAGAGGATAGGTGCGCTGCAAGGTCTATCCTTTAGGTGCTGAAAAGCAGTCTCCTGGGGTTCTCCCCAGCGATAGGTGACACCCTTCTGTGTCAGTAGCGTAAGCGGCTGAGCAATCTTTGAAAAGTCTTTAATAAATCGTCTATAGTACCCCACCAAACCCAAGAATTGGCGTATCTCCGTTGGTGTACGTGGTGCAGGCCAGTTTCTGATCGAATCTGCCTTGGATGGATCGACATGGATCCCATCCTTGTTCACTACATGGCCTAGAAAGTGGACTTCACAAAGCCAGAAGTCGCATTTCGAAAACTTAGCGTACAGCTGTTCCTTCCGTAGGAGTTCCAAAATAAGGCGTAGATGCTGCTCGTGTTCCTCCTGACTCTTGGAGTAGATCAGGATGTCGTCGATAAAGACAATTACAAACTTGTCTAGATAGGGTTTGCACACCCTGTTCATAAGGTCCATAAATACGGCAGGTGCGCTCAATAATATCAAACCATCCATTATATCAAACATAAAGTATAGTAGTTAAAATAATTCATAAAACCCAATACGATTGATGTTCAAACCAAACTTTGTTTGAGTAGCGGAAACATAATAATGAAAACCCAAAATAAGTTATAAGTTCAAATATCGTTCATTGCGTCTCCTCGTCCTAACACGAAAGCTCAACCTCTTGCCTCGTTGCCATTGTTGTTGTTGTTGTTGTTCCCGTTGCCCTGGTTATTGTTGTGGTTCTGATTCTGGTTCAACTGAGGACAATCGCGTTTGTAATCACCTTCTGCCCCACACTGGAAACACCCCCGGTTTCCACGCTGTGGCTGCTGCTGCTGTGGGTTTTGAGGAACCGGTGGCGGAAGTTGCTGATTCTGGTTCGCAGGTCGTGAACTCCTGCAATCTTTGGCTTCGTGCCCTAGCTTGAGACATCTCTGACAACGTTCTTTGCGACACCTTCCACTGTGTGCCTGTTACACTTGTCGCATAGTGGGTGAACTCCCCGGTATCCACCCTGCCCCTGACTGCCAGATGATTGCTGACTCGAATTCTGGTAGTCGTTCGTCCTGCGCTGCTGTGCTTGAGATTGAACGAAAATTGATCCCCTGCTGGAATCCCCATCCCATTTCCGTTTGTTGTCGTTGGGTGTCGCAGAAGTAGCAGCTGGAGTAGTAGTTGCACTGACGCGTTTGGGCAGCTTGTTCTGTTCTACTGCCTGATCTGTGAGTCGATGAGCAAGACGCTGGATATCCTGGATGTTGTCGAGATTTGCCGATGTAACATGGCTCTGGATCTCTGGCGCAAGTCCCTTGAGATACAACTCAATGCGCTTCACTGGAGGGTCCACCATAGTTGGACACAGAATGGCCAGTTCGTTTGACCGTTTCGTATAGGCTTCAATCTCTGACCCCGTCATTTTCAAGTGATAAAGCTCGTTCTCCAACTTGTGGATGTCATCACGAGTGCAGTATTCCCTCTTAATGAGTTCCTTGAAGTCGTTCCAGGGTGTGGCGTTAGCAGCTGCCAACCCTAAGATCTGAACTTGGGCGTTCCACCAAGTTAGTGCTATTCCTTCTAGCGTGCCAGTGGCGTATTTCACCCTGCGAGCCTCAGGGCATTCACACATCTCGAACACTGACTCCAGCTTCTCAAACCAGTGGAGGAGTCCCACTGCCCCCTCTGTGCCGCTGAAAGTACTTGGACGACAGTCCATGAAGTTCTTGAAAGTGCAGACTGGCTGCTGCGCTGGTTGACCTATTGTGTACGAGTAGGGCAAAGTTTAAATACAAGGGCTAGTTTAGGAGTGTAGGATCTAAAGATCCTAGTGTAAGTTATGACTACAGGATATACTACCTGCTTGAGCAGCTGCAAGTGCCGCAGCAACTTGAGCTTGAACGAGAGCCTCTAGCTGGACTTGAGTCATGTTAATTCGTCCAGACATGATCTTCATTGTAAAAGTAACGTAAGTGAGAGTGGTTCGCGAATAGGGCGATGACAGAAAAGTGTAAGCACGTAGGTATTCTCATGTAATAAAGTCGTGTGTATCTAAGCGTATTGCGAGCAAGTTCTAAGCAGTTCTAGCAAACAGGCAATAAACATAAACCTTATTACCTAGGATGTCGAGTCTTGCACGTGGAGCGAAGCGTCGTTGTGGATCGTTGAGAGCACTGTTCTGGTTATAGTCTGGTTTTAATAAAAACGTTTTCCCATATTAAAACCGACTTCTCTATAACCAATGGCTCTGATACCAATCTGTCACACCCCCAAAAATCCCACATGCGGAGTACCACCGCTTGGGAGCGTGACATGACCAGGATCAAGCCACCAATCATATTGAACATTGTAAGTATATAGTGAAAGTTATCCATCAATACGAAAGGTGTTTATCAAAACCAACATAGTTAAGTATAGCGGAAGCATTTAAGTAAACCCAAACATAAGTATTAAATATCATAAGTGTTCAAATAACATTCACGATCCTTTGCCCACAACGACCTGCTCCTCCTTGTGCAAGCTCCATAAGATACCTAAGGTCCTGCAAGGCATGCAGCAGAGAGTCAACAACTAGTTGAGCGAGTTCACAGAAAGTAAGTTCAGTAATAGAAAAGGTATAGCAAGCATTGCGTTCGTTCATCTATCATGTATCGTATTAGTTCGTTCATTGTTCATGTATAGTATTGGTTTCCATCGCGGGCCCTTTCGGCATGTATGCGAAGATTTGGGTTAATACTCCCAAATATCCTATACTATGTATATTTGTATCGCTGGCCACCCTGGCATGTGTGCGAAGTTCTAATATGTATAGTTCGCAGCCTTCCCGAGGCATGTGTGCGAAGATCAGTCATAATTATCGCAGCCAACCCTTGGCGTGTGTGCGAAGATCAGTTCAAGTAGGTATACTAGTCTAGCCGTAAACTCATCATTTACCATCCTCACCCTGAGGACTCATATCATTAAATTCCATTAACTAAGTATGTACGTATAATTCATTCCATCCCATTCCCACCCTGGGAAACCCCATGCCTTGGCTGTGTGAACTCACCTTGGGTTGCTCGGCAGATACACAAAGGAGAGGGTTCTTGAACTAAAGTGGTCAACCACGTCCTAACAGGGTTACCACACAAGTCCGGTTTGGTTCAAGTAATGCACGTATGAATCATAGCAAACACGTAGCACGTAAACAGTCAAAACATTACATTCATACTTGTGCGTCTAAACTATTAGCCCAAATGTAAACGGCCCAACATGTTGTGCGATCCACAACATGTTGTGCGATCCAACATGTACCGGCCCAAATAGTATAACAATCCAATAGCATAAACGGCCCAAATAATAACACCATAACAGCCCAATAGCATAACAGCCCAATAACATAACCAAATAACAATCTTGTGCGATCCGGATGGGCTTACCCAATCCGTGTTGCTTGTGCGATCTGCTTAATTACCCAGCCCAACATATCTTTTAGCCCAACAGTTTCCCATTTGTGCGACAGGTCGTGCTTTGTGCGACACGGATGGGTTGTGCGATCAGTGTGGGCTTATACGGCCTAGATTGGACAACACAAGTCTTGTGCGATCCAAGCAGACTTGCGCGGTCTGTTTGGGTTGTGCGCTCGAGCTAGTCCAGCCCAACTGAACACCCGGCCCAACCTTTGTGTAACTTGTGCGATCCTAGTGGTCTTTGTGCGTTTGGAGACCCTTGTGCGATGGATTTTGAATTATCCAAATCATATGCTTAATCGGTTACAATTATCAATTACCCTCAACAGTTTCCAAGTTTATAGCAAATCAATTAACAAGTTTCCAACTTTTAGTTTAACATGTAATCGATCAAACAAACAGTTTCATCACAACTTCATATGAACCCTAATCCACGCATGAACACTAATCTATCAATGAACATGTGGCCGCTAACATCAACAAGCTAACAATCCCATCTAACGTATCAACCCCAAAGCCGATCCATTCTAACACCCGAAGCAGTGACATATCATCCGATTAACATAAGCATATAACCAATTTAACAAACATTCGGCTTACTACAAATCTTAGCAGAAATCCAACAACATATTGCAAAACATCCGATCAAACATAAAATCATGCAATCACGTATAAACGAAATATCATCTATCAATGCAAACAACATCACACTAACCGGATTAGGGGATTGGAACTAGTAGGGTCTCGGGTGCACAAGGAGTTTCCGCCGGCTTCAAGACTTCGAGAGAGAGAGAGAGAGAGAGGTATTAGGGTTTTGTGTGTGTGAGGTAGTTTGTAACAAATGAGGTGCAATCCCCTCATGTATGTGTTTGTACGTGTAAAGGCAATGGGCCGGCCCTTACTTGGGCTGCCCTTGAAGTCCGATTGCAAGCCATACGGCCCAAAAGGGCTTGTGCGATCAAGTGGGTGTGTGTGTTGTGCGATCGGATCATGTAACATTCATATAGCATACATACATACACATACACTTACACCAAGCACGTATCAAATATATTATTCATCAAATCAATTATATAGCTTCACATAAGTACATGACGTTACAAGATAAGTCTAAAGTACGAGTTGTCACAGAAACCGTGAGAGCTTAGGTCAGAACTTCCGTTCAGTAGAGAGATGACGGCTCGACTTTAGGTGTGTCCCCTTTAGAGGATCTTTTATTACAACAGCACATGATTAGCATTTTTCATTGTTTTATCATTTTTATGCTGAGGGCGATGCTATATTTCAAGCAATGTGGAAAGTATTATGCGGGGACTAGGCTATTGCTTCCGCAAAATCAGAAGTCCCGGGATAATAGCCCAGATATCACTGAGTATAAAGACCTAGTATCTCAGAAAGAGGGACCTTTCAAACAAGATTTCGGGCGTTACCCATATATCCAAGAAATGTTCCCTATGATATAAGCAAGTTTGAAATTTAGATTTATATCCTGTCACAATCTACTAAATGCGTAAAAACCTACTGGCACATCCGCATGAGATTGTTTATCGCATTTTTTACCTTCCATTTCTTTAGCGTGCTGTGATAGTCCACTGATGTACTATCATTTCCTCTTTTTCTCAACAAAACTCATTTTTAAATTTTTAGATGTTTTTGACTTTTTCAAATTTTCTAATGTTTTTGGATTTTCTGAAATTCTTACTCCCCCTAAAATTCAAAAACATTTAATGAAATTGAAAACAAACTGTACAAGAAAAAGTCAACATGATGTGAATCGTTTCAATTCTCCATCCACTTGGCATAAACAATCAGAACTTCCCCTTACAACAAACTATTTTCCCATCAAGATTTCAAAACACTTAAGTTTGTTTTAATCAAAATGGTTTTTCTCGAAAATTAGTTTTGTTAATTTTACCACTTGTAGGAAATGGGGATCAAATCATCACATTGTTTACCAATTCTTTTGAATGATAGTTAAATCAAGTTCAAATTAATGACCTTGATTAACCACTTGTAATAACAACTATCAAACATTTTCAACCAATTCACACTTGGTGGTTGAATTCTCAAGATGCCAATTCCTACTCCACATTTACCAACCTGGGAGTTCCGGCAATTCACACTTCTCAATTTTAAATTTTTCAAAAACATTTTCAGAAAGATGCCGATACATGCTCTGCGATTACCAACTTGGGAGCTCCGGCAAGTCAGGTTTCTATTCAACGAAGAATATATCCACCCAAGCCTGACCAGCCTTGGGTGTAGTTTGTTCAGTGTCACTTGGAGTTTCATTTTTCCTTTTTGATTGATAAAAATCTTTTACCCCTTTAGCCTTTCCCTCAATCAGTTTTCCAAAAATATTTTTCACTGCAGGGTTAAAGGCTTTTTCAAAATCTAATTCTTTCTTTTTAGAAAAGAATTGATTTGAAATTTCAACTTTCCCAATTTTAGATTTCAAATTTTCAGCTTTCAGTGGTGGAAAATTTTCACCATCCACTGGCGGAACTTGCTTCTCCTCTTTGACAACAACATTTGGCTCTTCTGATTTTATGGAATCAGATTCATCACCAGAACTGTCTCTTGATTTCTTAACAACCCATTTTTGGTTGTTAAGTTTTTCCTTCTTTTTGAAAACATTTTTCGAACATTCACCAACCTCAAAAGTTGAATTTTCAAAAACTTTAAGTTTGTTCGTTGGTGGTTCAGTTTTCTCAACAATCTTTTCTTTCAGTTTCTTAGAAACTTCCTGTATTGGT
Source organism: Helianthus annuus (assembly GCF_002127325.2). Taxonomy (NCBI): domain Eukaryota; kingdom Viridiplantae; phylum Streptophyta; class Magnoliopsida; order Asterales; family Asteraceae; genus Helianthus; species Helianthus annuus. Next base: position 71,535,744 of record NC_035442.2, on the reverse strand, counting down.
TTGAATGTTTTCGGACAATTCCTAGCAATGTGACCAGCAGTTTTGCACTGAAAATAGGTTCTCGTTTCTATCTTCTTCTGAGCAACACTCTTCTTCAATTCTTCTTGCTTCTTGGCAAGGAATTCTTGGTTTGTTTGCTTCCTGAATGCTCGCTCTTTTTCAGCTTCTGATGATTTTCCTGAAACAAACACTGTTTTTAGTTTATAACCTTTTTCATTTTTATAATTTTTCGGTTGATTAAATCCAAGACCTTTCTTTTTGAAATTACCATTATGGTTTGGCTTCTTTTGAAAACTATAACCATAATTGTAACCCATTTTCTTGTTTATTATTTGTTGATCTCTTGAAGTGTATTGTTTAGGTTTTCCAAAAAGATTTAAATCTTTTATTTCAGAAATATTAATTTATGTGATTTTGAAAACCTTTTGAATCATTTCAATTTTAACACTTCTTATTGGAAAAATCTCATCAGAATATAATTTGTCGGAATCTTTCAAAGTATATGCTACTTTGACCGGTTCGTCATTCAAATTAGATTTTGATAGCAAAAATTCTTTATCATAAACCTGTTTGTCCTTTTTTATTGTTGACTTTGACGTGTCGGACTCAGACTTTGACTCGGATTTGGACTCCGTTTTTGACTCCTCTATGTCATCTTTATCCAACACCTGATCGAACACACTTTTTATCAACTTGGACTCATGATCAGTGTCGGACGATGTGAACGTAACATCAATATTTTCCGGCAAATTATCTGACGACCCAGACTCCCACTGTAAGTTTGTTGCCTTTTTTACTCTTTCAGAATTAGGATTTCGAGGAGAATATCCGTTTTCAACCGGGGGTGGACATCTATTGTAGACAACACTTGGTTTCTTTCCAGAAATTTTTACTTCATCATCTTCTTTTGTCTCGGACTTCTTCTCTTCCGAAGTCTTCTCTTCCTCAAACGTCTTCAAACTTTTGCACAATTGGATAAATCCTGTCAACAACAAAAGTAGAACACGAGTAACTTTTCAATAAATTGTTAACTCTTTCAGTTTCAATTCTTTGTGTTGCTAACTTCAATTCAAGCTCAGCACACTTCTCTGTGTAGTATTTTACACTATCAAGCTGTCTCATGTATGCTCCTTTAAGTGTATTCATTGCTACAGCTTGTTCACTGCTTGACTCATTGTACTTATTCATCTCTCTGTTCAAAGTATCATATGATTCTTTCAGCCTTTTTATATTGTGGAGCAAATCAATGTTTTGCTTTATCAGAGAATCACAATTCATACACTTTTCAGGAACCTTGACTGCATCAACATCTGTTTTAATTTCAAATTCTGGAACTTCTTTGACCACTCTCACTTAGACTTCTTCTTTAACTTCTTTCTTTTTCTCAGCTTCACCTCTTAAAAGTCTTCTTACCTTTTCTGCCCAATAGTCATCTGTGTAATCATTAATAACATGAGCAACAAAAGCTTTAGCATTCAAAATCTCTTTAGCCATGAATTCTTTGTCTGGGCAATAATTGTCCCAACTGAAACCTTCTGGCAATTTTTCATCTTCTTGATCTACCAAACTTACTTTACTATCCTTTGGAATGTATTTATCCCAACTGAATCCACTTCCCTTTTCCTGATTACCAAGACATGCTCTCTTTGAATCTTCAATTTCTTTTCTACCATGTGCAGTTTGTGCCTGTTGTTGTTGATGTGGCTGTTGTGTAACTTGATAATAAATCGCCTTTTTATAGTAATCGTTGTTTCCGAAAGGATTTTGAGCTCCACTTGCTTCGCGATTTGTGCACTCCCTCTTGAAATGCCCCCTTTTCCCTGCAACGAAAACAAGTGACTTTAGATTTATCAAAACCTAAAGTTGAAACATTTGGATCGCGAAAATCATCTTTGCCTGTAATTTGTTTAAACTTTTCAGCTCGTCTCAACACACTAGCCATGCACCATTTTATATCCATCAATTCCATCTCCTCAGCATCAATTTGATCGTAATCCTCTTTCGTTAGCATTGGATTCCCGATCCTCCCTGCAACTAAACCTCGATAGGATTCAAGCACAGTTACCAACAAAGACATATGGATTTTAGCAACTTCCTCAGTATAATTCTGATCATTTTCAAGGTTTAAAGCAACGTTGCATTGAAGAACTTTGCCACTCTTTGTTGTAGAAAAGTGTGGATCAAATTATGGGAACGAAGAAAATCGCATTTTGCTACTTGTTCCTTGAGATGGCTTTTCAGAAGATCCCATTGTACTGAAAGCAGTTTCAACTTTTGGTGAAACTTGGTTTTGTCATTAACACCACTTTTGTAGTACAAACCAATGTCTTGCTCTCCATCATAGTTCTTCATTCTTGCTATCTTTCGTTGCTCCATCTCTTGAGCTTCAAGCTGTTTAATAAAACCACTTAATGTTAGATCATTAAAACCCAGTTTATTTTTTAACATCATAAGATACGTGCCCCACTCATCATGTGGCAACGCATCAGCTAATTTTTCAATCAACTCATCTTTATCCTTTTTGATATTCAATCTGTTCATGTTTTTCAACAAATTGCAGTATCTTTCAATGATCTGCTTGGTGTTTTCATTTCTTAAACCTCGAAACAAATCGAATTCCTTCTTCATCAACGACTTTTTGTTTTTAAGCATGTCATCACTACCAAGAAACTTTGCCTCTAGTTCTGTCCATATCGAATGTGCACTTCCATTATGTTGAAGTAAAATCAAGATGTCTTCTTTAATCGCCTGCTGCAACAAACTAACCATCAACTTCTCATCTTTGTATTTCTTTTTCTCCTCAGCACTCAAATCGCTAATTGGTATTTTCTCTCGATCACTACCAAGTGGTCTAAAATATTCAACTTCAATATGTTCCCATGCATCTAAATGATAAGCTTCAACCCAGTTACCAAATCGTTCAGCCCATCCACTAAAATCATCAATGTCCAAAAGCTTAGGCGGTTTTTGGTTGTTCCAGTTTCATTTTCAAGCATCGTGTTCTGAGTAATTGTCATCGGACTAGCAAAGGCATTGTAGAACTCGTTGTCCATGTTTTGGTTTTAAAAAAAATTCACAATCTGCCAATTTCAAGCAGAATACTCTTTTCAAGCGAAATCAACAACAACAAAATTTCAAGCGAAATAGCCTTTTTCAAGCGGAAACACAAATTGAAGCGGAATAGGTGATTTCAAGCGGAATTACTCAAGCGGGATACTAGTTTCAAGCGAAATCACAACTTTCAAGCGAAATCTCCTTGAAGCGAAATCAACTATGAATCGAAATAAGCACTTTGAGGCGGAATCACCTCAACAGTCCAAGTGGAATTAGCTTTGAAGCGGAATCTGGTTGATTTTTCAAGCGGAAATACGATTTCAAGCGAAATTACTCCCTAATTCCAAGCGGAATTACGATGACATCAGTATTTCGAATAGAATTTTCAAGCGGAAATACGAAATGAGCCAGTTTTAGTTTGATTTTAACTCTGAAACTTTCTAGGATTTGTTTAAATACAATTGCTCACAAGATGTATGAATTTAGCCGATTTTAACAGTGAAAAATTTTTCAATTTGAAAAAGAAGGTGTAGAAAACAGAAAATGCAGCTGAAATGGTATGAACTCTTCCTCCTGAGCTCTGATACCACTTGTAGGATCGTTTTTAGACCCGAACGAGTCGATCAGAAGAGTAATTCACAAATACAAAAGGCGGAAACAAGTGTATTAGTGTTATTTCAGCTGTATTCACTTTAAAACTGTCTTATATATTGATTCTGGAACAATTACAATTCAGAAGACACCGCGACAGAGCTTCGCCGTCGGAAAACTTTCTGCTAATTTCGCTCCAAATGACACCTAACATTAGGTATTTATAGAAGACCTGATTCCGCATGAAACATCTTCAAGCAAACCTGATTCCGCTCCAAACAAGTTCAAGCGAAATCAGCATGTAAGCTGAAGCGAAATTAAACAATCTGATTTCGCTTGAAATGACCTAGTGTCATTTCAGGCGGAATTACATCCAAATCACACTTTCTTAATTTCCGAGCCCTGATCTATCTAATTCTATACAAGACTCGATACAAGACGAAGTCGACAGACAGATGCACCAACAAAATGTAATGTAAATCAATGTGTCCATATGTTGAGTAAACATATGTAACAGAAATGTAATGCAAAACAATGTGCTAAGTATGCACTAAATGGACATGCATAGCATGAAATGTAATGTAAAACAATGATAGCATGCTAAGTGAACATACATAGCAAAACATAAACGAAATCATGTACTATATGTGTACTAATGAACATAGCAAGTATATAACATGAAAGAATGAAAAGCACGAAAGTAACAAGTATGCACATGTGTTTCACCCCAAAATGTTTGAAAAACAGTAATAGAGGGGTCTATGTACTCACTTGAGATTGCCTAGAAGTCCTCGAGTAACAACCAAGCAATGCTAGAGATCACGGAAATCAAACGGCACCTAATATAGGTAACTAAGTTAATAAACCGGACCTAAATTAGATGATCGGATAGAACGAGGGTTCGTAAACCAAATGAGTATGGGAACTCATGTAATATGGTTTAACAAAGCCTACATACTAAAATGAAACCTAACCTAAGTGCTTATGACCCATTATGACCCGTTTAGGTAGCTTATGCTACTTTAACGCGTCGTTCGCGTAAAACGCGTTCGGACCGCCTAACTAGTCCTATGATAAGTAAAATATGCCTTAATATGTCTAATTATGTTGCCTAATCAGTTTAGTTGTCAAAAATTATGTTACATATGCTTAAAATGAATTTTGGCGCAAAAAGGGTATTTTGGTCATTTACCTAAGGCATATAAACTACCTATCATACAACTACTTAAACAAAGTGACCATAAGGTATAACCTCGGAAGGTTATTCCCTATGCAACTATGGTCACCTAATGTGTTTGGTCAGATCCTAATGATCGACCAAACGGGTCGGGTTTGAAAGTATAAGCGATTGATTAGATCGCTTACCTTACGACCCTACATAAGCGCAAATCTAAAAGTGACGAGTTAGACATGTGAAAACATGTTTAACGAAGTTTGAAAACAGGTTTGGTATCAAAACAAAGGGTCTTGATACCCAAGAGTAGTTTGGTTACAAAATACGCAAGAATACGCATTTTGGCCGAAACTACGACTCGTCACTAAGCCTAGATAACGTGGTAATCAGTAGGTATAGTCATAAGAGACTAAAACCATCGTGATTACGCTCACGTTATGAAGTTCAAACGAACTTCATGTTGACCATATACTGGTCAATGCAGAAGTTTAAACAAAGTTTGACTTTCATGTAAAAACGGATAAAAGAACGAAAGAGGACCTACAAAAGGTCCAAGAACGGAAGTTTGACCCGATTATTCTCAGGTATGAAGTGAAAGCACCTCAACTTAGAGAACCATCAGATCAAATGTGAGTTACAACAATGAAATGGATGGGGTATTTATAGTTTTTGCACAACCGTAAAGATCGTTTCTTGAAAACTGAGCTTCAATCTAGGCCGTACACATCATACCCACTGATTTGTGAAACCATGGGAACCCAAAACCAGCCCATAGAAAGCTTAAAACCATGTGCAAAACCAAGGAGCAGATGGGTTTTAATAAAAAATGGTTTCTGCTGACCTGGGGACTGCTTAGGACCGCAAAGGGTCCCATACGGTCCGTAAGGGCCTTGCAGACCAACCAATTTTGAAGTTTGGCAGTTTTGGTCCCTGTGCGCGTATCGTCGTGTTTTGGCACTTCGAACACCCGTCAAACCCATTTTTAAGCTCCATAAGGACGTTAAAGCATTGGGAACATAAAATATGCTCAAAAATATGACGGATATTGGTTCGTTTGGCCGTACGGTTACGTTGTTCGGTTAATTACGACGAAAGTCATAACGGACGCGAAAACGATCCAAATTGCGAAACGAATGAAGTTTTGACAAGCCAATCACTAAAATAAAATATTTTAATGATTACATAAATTTATAGATGTCCGGATGTATTCAGAACGTAAGTTATGCGCGAAAATGCAAACTTATGCACTTTTTGATGCTTTTAGTCCCTGAATGACCAAAAAGTTTATTTTAGCACACCGAACCCCTCAAAGCCTATTTCTAAGCTATGTAAAGGATATTTAGGGTATGTTTAACTTATGGTCATGTTCCGGAATGTTCGTTATAGTATGAATCGGCATACTTTCGCAGTTTGTCGAATTTAGTTCCTGTAAGAGAATAAACTTAATTTTGCCATACCAAAGCCTTCAAAACTTATTTCTAAGTTATGTAAAGGTTATTTAACGTATGTTAAGTATATGTTGATGTTCAGGAGTGTTTGTCACGTTAAACTGATTAAGTTTACGCACCAGTTTGCGTATAACTCTCTAGAAAGCGATATAGAGTTTGAAATTGATCAAAAACCAAAACATGAAAAATGTCAAACATAAACAAACAAACAAACATTGGGATTAAATAACATTGTTTTATTGATAACTGAACTGTTTACAATGATTACAGACACAGGTGTCACACCTAAACCCTTAATCATAAACCCTAAAGCTAAATCATAAACCCTAAGGGCTAAACCATGAAGGTAAACCCCTAAAACCTAAAAGCTTGACAAAAAATATGTGGAAACTAACCTTCACCTGACGGATGAAATTTATGATACATGGTCCAATAATTTGAAAAAGGTATTATGGAAGCTTGAAAAAAGTTAACGAAGATGAGGTTGAAGTGGAGTCTGAGACTGATGAAATGGCACGTTTTATGATGTTGGACAGCAAGTTTTAGCTTTCTTCTTAGTTTGTTGTTTTGATGTATGTTTCTCTTTTTTTGTGGTCTGTTTCTTTGGCGAGTCGCCTTTGTTTAACAAATGCACTTAGTTTGTATTCTCTTTTTCAAATATTAATAAAAGTTTACCCGGGGGAATCCTGTTTCCCAAAAAAAACCCTAAAAGCTAAACCCTAAACATAAACCCCTAAACCCTGGAGTTAAACCCCAAATCCTAATGTTGTAAGTTCATACCTATAATACTAAATAAGGATTAAAATAACACAACATTGGGTACCATGATGTTTAGAATCCATCATGATAAACGTACAACTGTAACCACTATGGAAATGAGTAGAAACATAACATTCACAATATATCACACTTGTATTAATCACACTAAGAACAAAAAATTTCTCAAAAACAATACAAATGCCAAAAATCTTCAAATACATAAACACACCTATATATATATATATATATATATATATATATATATATATATATATATATATCTATACTACTTTAATAAACATATGTGAAGGACAAAATGGTAATTGAACAAGGTGTTGAAAAAACACTTAATGCACAATGTACAACTGTTAAGGCACAAGAAAACACAAACCCTTTTACCCTTTACAAGGGTATACATCTGCCGTCCAATTGTTAAACTTTCTCACACGGATCAAGATCGGGACCGTCCATTTGACTTCACACGGATCACCATATGCTTTCTCTCTCAATGCTCACACATCTCACAAAACAACATCAGATCTTCTCTCTCTCTTCTCTCTCTCTTCTCTCTCTTCTCGGCGATCTAGGGTTTCATGAGATCTATCACCAGATCCGTTTGAATCTATCACCAGATCCGTTTGATGAGCAGATCAAGGGTTTTATGAGATGTTCTGGCAAGGGATCCACAGATTTGAACAAGGGATCCGTTTTATCTGGCAAGGGATCCACAGATTTGAACAAGGGATCCGTTTGATGTTCTGATAAGTTGCTTTATCTTTAATCTTGATGTAGATTTGTTAGTAGATATCTTACCATGTTCTTTTGTGATTCTTACTTTTCAGGTGAAGCGGTTGACGGATGTTCGAAGGACGAAATATGAGGTTTACGAAGGATTTTCTCATGTGTTTTGTGATGAATCGACTCAGGTTAGGTTCTAAATGTTGATTTATCTTTAATCTTGATGTAGATTTGTTAGTAGATATCTTACCATGTTCTTTTGTGATTATTACTTTTCAGGTGAAGCGGTTAACGGATGTTCGAAGGACGAAATCTGAGGTTTACGAAGGAGTTTAGCATGTTTTTTGTGATGAATCGACTCAGGTTAGGTTCTAAATGTTGATTTATCTTTAATCTTGATGTAGATTTGTTAGTAGATGCGGTTATTTCAAATTAGGTTGAAAGTTTTGTGATATTTGAATTTGTATTTTTGGTGATGATAGTTAGCTTAATTTCAGATATGACATAGTGAAAGGATAAATTGTTTTTGTAGTTTTGATTTTACTTTGTTCTGTTATATTTTGATCTTTTCCTTCATTTTTGGGACTGATAAGTGTCATGGTTGTGTGATAATTATGATATTTAGGTCATTTAGATATGGAATAGTGAAAAGATAGATTGTAATGTATTTTTGATTTTAGTTTGTTCTGTGGGATGCTCGATGAGCAGATCTAGGGTTTCATGAGATGTATCACAAGCTTTATCTGGCAAGGGATCCACAGATTTGAACAAGGGATCCGTTTGATGTTCTGATAAGTTGCAATGATTGTTATATATCTTACCATGTTCTTTTGTGATTCTTATCTTTAATCTTGATGTAGATTTGTTAGTAGATGCGCTTATTTCAAATTAGGTTGAAAGTTTTGTGATATTTGAATTTGTATTTTTGGTGATGATAGTTAGCTTAATTTCAGATATGACATAGTGAAAGGATAAATTGTTTTTGTAGTTTTGATTTTACTTTGTTCTGTTATATTTTGATCTTTTCCTTCATTTTTGGGACTGATAAGTTTCATGGTTAAAGATAAAGCAACTTATCAGAACATCAAACGGTAAAAGCAACTTAATGCTTTTAATAAACATATGTGAAGGACATATGTGATATCTTGCCATGTTCTTTTGTGATTCTTACTTTTCAGGTGAAGCGGTTGACGGATGTTCGAAGGACGAAATCTGAGGTTTACGAAGGATTTTCTCATGTGTTTTGTGATGAATCGACTCAGGTTAGGTTCTAAATGTTGATTTATCTTTAATCTTGATGTAGATTTGTTAGTAGATGCGGTTATTTCAAATTAGGTTGAAAGTTTTGTGATATTTGAATTTGTATTTTTGGTGATGATAGTTAGCTTAATTTCAGATATGACATAGTGAAAGGATAAATTGTTTTTGTAGTTTTGATTTTACTTTGTTCTGTTATATTTTGATCTTTTCCTTCATTTTTGGGACTGATAAGTGTCATGGTTGTGTGATAATTATGATATTTAGGTCATTTAGATATGGAATAGTGAAAAGATAGATTGTAATGTATTTTTGATTTTAGTTTGTTCTGTGGGATGCTCGATGAGCAGATCTAGGGTTTCATGAGATGTATCACAAGCTTTATCTGGCAAGGGATCCACAGATTTGAACAAGGGATCCGTTTGATGTTCTGATAAGTTGCAATGAGTGTTATATATCTTACCATGTTCTTTTGTGATTCTTACTTTTCAGGTGAAGCGGTTGACGGATGTTCGAAGGACGAAATCTGAGGTTTACGAAGGATTTTCGCATGTGTTTTGTGATGAATCGACTCAGGTATGTCACTCGCAACTCGCAAGGAAACCTTTTTTTAGGATCTGAATTTAATTAGTTATACCTTTGGTTAACGACTGTCACGATCACTATTATTACAGAACAAGCTCACTCCGATCTTCTGGCTGCCGGAGAAAGTGTATCTACTTGGAGAGTCTCGGAATTGGCTTTGGCGACGCTGAACGCTGCTTCATTCGAATCGATGGGGGCTTCATATGCAGAATGTTCCCTCACTTAGTGGTCTCATGCTCACTCAAGCAGAGGTAAAGTAAAGTTTATCATCATTCATCAATTTTCTTTTTTTTTTTTTTATAAGCTAACTATCATCACCAAAAATACAAATTCAAATATCACAAAACTTTCAACCTAATTTGAAATAAGCGCATCTACTAACAAATCTACATCAAGATTAAAGATAAGAATCACAAAAGAACATGGTAAGATATATAACACTCATTGCAACTTATCAGAACATCAAACGGATCCCTTGTTCAAATCTGTGGATCCCTTGCCAAATAAAGGTTTTTATATTTGCAACTAGACAAAATGTGATTTATATTAAATTTATTTTAAGTTAATAGTGTACTGGTTATAACTAATATCAAATCTTTACTAATACTTGATTTCTTTTTATGATGGTTGACTTTGCGAGAACTAACGGAGCATTAGTGTCAAGAATGGGCTGAGATTCGAATTCAGTCGGTTTTTCGCTCTTTTTTGGTAATTTCTAAGCCTTGAATATTAATTTTTAACATGCTATGCTACTGAGAGAATATAAACTTGACTATATTTTGTGTTTTATGATGTGTTTTGTTATTTTTATGCTTTTTGTTTTTTAACTGATCTTAACCCATTTGACTTATGCTACAGACAAAAAGGGATCAAGATCGGGACCGTCCATTTGACTTCACATGGATCACCATATGCTTTCTCTCTCAATGCTCACACATCTCACAAAAAGGGATGCCAAAAGCAGGGAAGTACAATCTACAGGAAAAAGCAACACTTTACTTTTGTGTGAAAGACAGCTTGCTTGTTGCAGTCTCTATAATATATCAACACTCTTCCATACACTGTTTGAAAGACAGCACTGCTAGCTTCAGTCTCTATAAATAATCCAGAGATATCTACACTCTACTCACACTTTACAAACTCTCAACTACACTCAACTGAAATTGTAACTTTATCTCAGTTGAATAATCCTACTTTCAAAACATCAACTTAACAACTTCTATTTACTTCGATTTCAGAATATATCAACTCTTTGCATTCGGAGGGTATGATGCATAAGCTGAGCCTGTGAGGGTATGATGCATAAGCTGAGCCTGTGAGGCTATGATGCATAAGCTGAGCCTGTCGTCTCTATGATGCATAAGCTGAGCTTGTGTTCTTAATATGTCTGAACTGAAACTGTTAAGGCTATGATGCATAAGCTGAGCCTGTGAGGTTACATATGTGTTTCTTGTGCTTAAAACAGCTGTACATCATGCTTTAAAGGTTGTTTAAGTTTAGTGGAAAAATACTCTTGTACATCATGCTTTAAAGCGGGGTTACATAACACAATAGACTGTGATGATGATTGTATTTTGAGGGTACATAGAAGATCCGAGTAGCATCTTGGCGGGGCAATATCCAGGTTGCATAGTTCTCACTTTGCAACCGTGTGTTGCAGCCATGGCTTTACCCGTAGTTGTGTTCATCTCTCAATTACATGTCTGAGTCTTCCAGTTGAGTGTAGTTGAGAGTTTGTAAAGTGTGAGTAGAGTGTAGATATCCCTGAATTATTTATAGAGACTGAAGCAAGCATGCTGTCTTTCAAGCATGCTGTCTTTCAAACAATGTATGGAAGAGTGTTGATATATTATAGAGACTGCAGCAAGCAAGCTGTCTTTCACACAAAAGTAAAGTGTTGCTTTTTCCTGTAGATTGTACTTCCCTGCTTTTGGCATCCCTTTTTGTGAGATGTGATGTTGTTTTGTGAGATGTGTGAGCATTGAGAGAAAGCTGAACTGAAAGTGTTTGAGGCTGTAAAGTGTGAGTAGAGTGTAGATATCCCTGAATTATTTATAGAGACTTAAAGGTTGTTTAAGTTTCGTGGCAAATTACTGTTGTTGTGTACTCCGGATTTTGTGTTCTTAATCTGTCTGAACTGAAAGTGTTTGAGGCTGTGATGCGAAAGCTGAGCTTGTGTTCTTAATCTGTCTGAACTAAAAGTGTTGAGTCTATGATGCATAAGCTGACCTTGTGTTCTTAATCTGTCTGAACTAAAAGTGTTTTGAGGCTGTGATGCAAAAACTGAGCCTGTGTAATCTATCCAACAACTCAAGCAAATGTTTTCTTTGCATTTTAGGGGGAACATGGGTGCTTCTCTCCCAGGGCATACAAAACATAGGTTATTGGCGGCAGCTCGCCATATTTAACATATAAAAAAACTTTATATGTTAAATTTGGCGGACTGCCGCCAATGACCTGTGTCTTGTATGCCCTGTGGAGAGATCCACCGATTCGAGGCAAACGGCTCACTTATAAAAAGAGTTAATGCCTGATTTGCCAAATGATATCCTTAATAAACATATGTGAAGGACAAGATGGTAATTCAACAAGGTGTTGAAAAAACACTTAATGCACAATGTACAACTCTTAAGGAACAAGAAAACACAAACCCTTTTACCCTTTACAAGGTTATACATCTTCCGTCCAAATGTTCTTAATCTGTCTGAACTGAAAGTGTTTGAGGCTGTGATGCGAAAGCTGAGCTTGTGTTCTTAATCTGTCTGAACTAAAAGTGTTGAGTCTATGATGCATAAGCTGACCTTGTGTTCTTAATCTGTCTGAACTAAAAGTGTTTTAAGGCTGTGATGCAAAAACTGAGCCTGTGTAATCTATCTGAACTGAAAGTGTTTTGAAGCTGTGATGCAAAAACTGAGCCTGTGTAATCTATCCAACAACTCAAGCAAATGTTTTCTTTGCATTTTAGGGGGAACATGGGTGCATCTCTCCACAGGGCATACAAGACACAGGTTATTGGCGGCAGCTCGCCATATTTAACATATAAAAAAACTTTATATGTTAAATTTGGCGGGCTTCCGCCAATGACCTGTGTCTTGTATGCCCTGTGGAGAGATGCACCCATCTTCCCCCTAAAAAACATAGAAAACATTTGCTTGAGTTGTTGGACCGAGCGAACCTTGCATAATGCGTCAAGGGAAACTATTGGTCGAGCGAGACATTTGTTCAGGTATCCTTATTTCATGATAAAATGATTATGAATAGCTGTGCATAAACTAATCGCAAGTTTGTTTGGTATATGCAGGGTAATAGGGAACAGCAGTGTTCAGCACTGTGTCATTCTTGCTTGGTGCCATCACCTCAGTTGTCTCTGGCTTACCATCCGTGTACTTTACTAAAATTTGATCGGTGCAGTGAGCATGCGAGCGCAACAAGTGCAGCCGCAGCGGCGCGGTGAGGGCAGCCGCAACGAGCGCAGCGGCATGGCTAATAAAAAAATAAAAAAACTGCCACCTCTAAGTAGATATGTATCAGAATGTACAAATTCATATTTATTGTTTTGTTTATGCGTTTAATCGTTTGATTAACGACTCGATTGATTTGTTTGTAACCATTTGTCTGTAAACGAACTTATTTATCTTACTTGAATTTTTGTATTAAGCATCATCTATCGCGCCTTTGCTGACTGACTTTTATAGATCACTACTTTAGGGAGAATGAACAATTATCCAAATATGGAGATACTAAATCTGCTCGAGGTATGATGCTGGTTGAACTTAAGAAACTAATTGAAGGAAATCCTTTATTTTGTGACAAATTTCAGTTCCAAACCTTAGGAATTCAAGATTAAGGACTCTTACAAACCTAAGACTGTTTGGGAAATTTTTGACTATGTTTTGTACATCTTACAATATAGTAGTTAATGTTAGTTATTTGTGAATTTGTATCACAATTTGAACCAACAAAAGCCTAGGTAGTCCGTCTATTTCAGGTAACATAACTAGAATCAAACAATTTTCTTTGTTTTCTCCTGAGTCGCACAATAACCACCAAACGCCATCACGAAACCACCAATCGCCGCAAATCGCTGATTCTCGCCGCTGAAGAAGGCCTCAACCGACCATCACATTTTGCTACACTACCACCATCGTCGTCACAAGCCACATTGGAAACTACATCCCCGTAGATAGCCCTAAACTCACCAACCTAAGTGATACCACTCCCGCCGCATCGCGCGGGTAAGTGACTAGTATATATATATATATATATATATGAAAACATTTATAATCTGGAACTTCTGATAAGTTCTATATAATCAAATTTATACTATGGACAAAACAAGTTCAGGGAAACCAGTTCCCCTAAACATCAATAACCCGAAACAACTATGTTCCGGTGAACATAATAACCCGGAATACTTCATGGTTATAAAACCGCCGATTTTAAATAATCTGAAACATACACAAACACTTAATCAAAATTACATATTGATCTCTAACATTCTAAGGGTTGTGTAATCCAACATTTCATCACTTCAGTGCATTTACAGACTCACCCTTGATGAATGCTTGATTCTTCAAATAATTTTGCTGCAACTCTTCATTGATGCTTCGAGTATAGGCTCCTTGCAAAAATTTCATACTTTACACAAAATTTTACAACCCACATGTATTGCAATGCTTTTCCCCTCATAACTTCATGATAGTGAATTGGATGTTTTCTCAGCCTCTTCAAATCACCCCACTTCAGATTAATGAGCCACATAGGATCTAGAATTCTGATGATCATAATAATAGCTTCACCTATTTTTCCGTTTGCATACCAACTTCTAATCCCTTTCAAGCTATCTAAATCAAACTCTCTCATCGGAATCTCTCGAATACAATCAGCAGGCTTACAAACCATCTTATCGATCTTCTTACTAGTCTTTGGATCCCTGCGTCTAACTCGACTAGCTGGTTTAAACATCTTCCATTTTCTTTCTATTCTTTCTGCTACAAGATTGTTTATCATCCATTCACATTCCCCATAGATGTTCCGTCATTTAGATCAAGATGAGCCAAATGACATAGATCATGTGCCAGCAAAGTACTCAACGTTTTAGCTCTACATTTGAAGTATTGCACGCCATCTATTCTCTTAATGATGATTAGCTTATGTTCTTCAACATAATCCTGGCTGATTATTTGACCAACATACTCACCACGAGTATTAACGTATTGTTTCTTCTGAGTTAAATCTGGCGTGGGATCTTTAAATCACCTTTTAAATTCCTTAGTTATTTCTTTTGGAAGATCCTCTGAATGAGGAATGTCTTCAACATTTTCTTCAGTATAGATCTTTTCTCTAAACGATTCATAATCAATGTTATCATCCTCACATGTATAAGCAATCTTTTCTCTGCATTTCTTTACTTCAACAACATCAATCTCATCATCAGATTTCTATTCTTCAACCAGACCTTAAACTATCTCACCTTCTCATCATCATATTTCCATTCTTCAACCACACCTTCAACTATCTCACCTTCCTCTAGATCATAATTCTCTATATAGTTCTTAGCCTCTGGATTTGAGTTATCTGAATTATCAGACCCATTATCATCCAAACCAGTCAAAGGTTTTATTTGTTGATCTGATTCTACCACCACACCTTTGCCTTTATCACCACCAACTTTTTAAATCACCTCATCTTCAATTTAGTAGTTCCGCCACCTTTTCCTTTATCACCACCACTTGTACCATCACCAGACACCCTCTTAGCCATTGTTGTGACAACCCGTACTTCTGAGGTTAGCACCTTTTGTTTTGCATCTTGAGTTTTATGCTTATTATGTGTTATTACCTTTTACATTCCGTCACACGTCACTTTATATGTTATAAGTTAAATAATCATCCAAACTAACTTGTTATACGGTACACGAAACAAACGACTCGAAACCAAAACATAGCATGACCCAACCCGCTACCCTCAACACTTATTACGTTTTATGTTCCCTCTTCTCTTGTCCTCGGCCTACATCGAACACAAGCCCAAACCGCCACTCCTCCCCTTGCGTCTTGTTTCCCCAAACCGAGCCCAGCTATGTATTGACCCAACCCCCAAGTCCAACCCTTTTCCCTTGTGTTTTACGCATGCATGTATGCGTGTTCTTTTGTGTTTCAGAAAAAATGAAAACCCTACTCTCTCCTCTCCTGTAACGCTCCGCATTTTCTGTACTTTCCCTATTTAGAAAGTTTTATTTGCCTTTCTATATTTAGAAACTTGTATTCTTATTTCATTTCAATCCTTGTAATCTCGAGACTTTGATCATAAACAAAGTATTTTTATATCAACCTTGTTTAATCATACATGCAAAATATCGTTCACATTTTGTTATTGTTGTCACTATCAGTTCTTACATATAATAATTCTTACTGGGTTTCTGTGCACTGAATTTCATAATTATGTACGCGTCCATAATTACATAATTCCTTGCATAGTTCTCACAGTGTATTTTATAATGTGTAGGGGAAGAAAATAATGAACGAACCTGTGATGAGTGTGACTAGACCATACTGGGGGTCCTTTTTAATTGAGTCAATAAATGATCTCTAGACCGCCAAGGAGTCTTTTCTGCTTATATCATCACATGTCATTCTTAACCAGATTCTGAATCAATCTTTTGACTAGACCACTCAAAGGGTCTCTTTTTGAATCATGGAATGGTACTATATAATCCAAGGGTCTTGACTATCACGTAGAAGTCCAATAAGGATCTAAGGTAGTACCTTTTTGAATATCCTACTACGAATCCCTCATATGAAGATATGGAAGGTTCTACGAGGATTTGGATAACCAATATCCAGAGTATACAAAAACACAAAATGCATAAACACGTAATCACATAATTGTTGAACTTGATTTTAAATTTGTTATCATTTTGTTAATTTATTCTGCTAACTGAGCACATGTATTTAAAGCACACTAGGAATCCATTCCGTGGATTTCATTTGGTACTTTAAACATTATCAAGAATCTAACTATGAAGATAGAAAGATCTTAAAGAGAAAATTCGATTTTGATTATAAAGAACCGAAATGTTCGAATTAAGGAATCCAATTAAGGACTCTGATTTGAATGATAATCATTCACAAGGGTCTAATTGTGAAGATAAAAAGATCCCATATGGATTTTAGAATTTGAAAAGCGGGAGGCGTTTCAAAACCTTGCACTAGACGTGCTTAAGTCAAAACCTGAGGTAAAAAAATGCTTATGAAGTTGAGGTGCTAGGTATGCCAAGGCGACATATGAAGCGGAATTTGAAGGTTAAGTCAATGTATGAGGAAAATATTTTTTGAAAACTATACATAGGGTTTAAAAAAATGTGTTCAATGTTCTTGAAACCTTATATATAATACTCTTGAAATCATAAAGTAGGTGTATTAGGTAGGTATATTTATAAAAAATGTTTTAAAATCATGCGAGATGAATTTTGAAATTATGTATAAGGTTTTTGAAAACATGAATGATGCTTTTGAAATCATGCACTTGATATAAGTAATTATATTGTATTAATATTGTTTTCAAACTATATGAAACATTTTGAAATCATGAAGGTTGTTTTTGAAAACATAGACAATATTTTTGAAATCATGGAGGTTGTTTTTGAAAACATAGACAATGTTTTTGAAATCATGGAGGTTGTTTTTGAAAACATAGACAATGTTTTTGAAATCATGGAGGTTGTTTTTGAAAACATAGACAATGTTTTTGAAATCATGGAGGTTGTTTTGAAAACTTATGTTATGCATGTTGAAAAAAAAATCAGAACGTAATGGGTATGAGATTTGAAGATACCCTTAGTTATCTAACCAAGGATTCAAAGGCACAGATGTGCAAAAGCACAATTACTCATAATTTCACTTTATTTCTTGTACTTCGTCTCCTAGAATGAAACGAGTACTTAAAATTTTTCGAGGAAATCATGAGCGATCACTTGAAAGAGAGAATCACAAGAGTAGTTTGTAAAGAACATAGTTCCTTGATGTAGGTATCATTGGGAAATGCCATACACACATGTAACTACACTTGTACATCAAAATTGTGAACAACAATTTTTATTTATGAACAAGACAGATTGTTTCACAGTACAATAAAACAAAAGAAACAAAGGCATAAGACAGCAACATCTTTTGCTCAGCCAAATGCTCATCCAAGGGTTGGATTTGCATTGACAATCTTCGGGCATTTGTTACTGAAATGGCTCGTCTCGCCACAGTTGTAGCAAGTACCAGACGGAAAACGAGCTTGAGTGGGGTTGACTTGAAGTTGGGTAGCAGCAAGGTTTATAGCAACTTTGTTTTGGATAGCAAAGTGGCATATGTTAATCAAATGTCCCCACCGTCCACAGTAGGTACATTTGGAGCAGGGTATGAGGTTTAAATGATGACGATTGCATCACTTGCACCATGGGGCAGCTCCTAAGTACGGCTTCCTAGCTGGTGGCATTACCACTTGGCTAGGTCCCGCTTGATTTAGTGCACTCGCTGCGGGTTTCCTTGAAGCCTTACGCTTCCTTGATTTTGGTGCAGGCTCAACTTTTGCCTCCTTTGGTGACTCTTAAGTGGCTTCATTGTTGAGACGAGACATGGCAATGCCCAAATCCACAGAATTCAGAATCACTTCGCCTATTTGCTGGGCAAATTTGGCTGTTTGCTCGGACATTTGACCGTTGCTGAGAGGAAGAGACATTCTAGAAGAGAATGAAAGACATAGGAAGAAACAAGTGAAAGGTTATCGGATAATCAAAACAAAATGGCAACGCATAATAATTGCGATCATTTGTTTGTTACCTAAGGCAAACAAATGAGACGGTGACAAATCAAAGCAAACGGGTCATAATAATGTATCGCTGAAGACATGCTTGCCTATAAGTGAACACTCACCCCAAGAGTTCCCAGGTAAGAGTGACTGGTCCGATACTGCGGATTTGTACGAACACTCTAGCCTTAGAAAGAAAACTCAGAGTACATGCAATCACCCTTCCAGTTTGCACGTGTTCACATTATAAGACACAAACTTTGACGAGATTTGAAAACTTAGAGGGTTCAAAACCTTATAATAAATCATCCTAGAACAGATGATTGGTTTTCAAAGCAGATTTGAAATTTATGTTCTTGTTGTGGTTGTCGCCTAAGGATAGGTGACGGTATTGTTTATGACTAAACGCAAGTAAACTCATGTTAGGGTCCTAGGAAGGTTATAGACTAGGTCAAAGCATTACTAATAACCTAATTCCCTATAACCATGAGCTCTGATACCAACTTTTCTGTCACACCCCGACCACTCACCCCAAGAGTTCCCAGGTAAGAGTGACTGGTCCGATACTGCGGATTTGTACGAACACTCTAGCCTTAGAAAGAAAACTCAGAGTACATGCAATCACCCTTCCAGTTTGCACGTGTTCACATTATAAGACACAAACTTTGACGAGATTTGAAAACTTAGAGGGTTCAAAACCTTATAATAAATCATCCTAGAACAGATGATTGGTTTTCAAAGCAGATTTGAAATTTATGTTCTTGTTGTGGTTGTCGCCTAAGGATAGGTGACGGTATTGTTTATGACTAAACGCAAGTAAACTCATGTTAGGGTCCTAGGAAGGTTATAGACTAGGTCAAAGCATTACTAATAACCTAATTCCCTATAACCATGAGCTCTGATACCAACTTTTCTGTCACACCCCGACCACGTAAAACAACAAAACGTGGCAGAATCGTCGGGGAGTGTTGTAACAGAATCATTGTTTCATAACACATGGAAAATTTAAATTTCGTTTTATTGATTAACTGAGTTACAATGTCTTAACAAACAAAGAAGTATAACATAATTAACTAGTTCTTGCATCTTTTATTGTCACTAAGGCCCAAGTCCGCCTATGTATATCTTGATCAATCCTATGCATCATCGCCTGAAACACATGTGAAAATAGGTACGTCAGCATAAAAATGTCGGCGAGTACAAAGGTTTTATTGATTTAGGATTCATGACTTATAAGTTTAGAAAAAGTTGTTTAACAAAAGTCAGTCATGATCCTTGTAAAATGTTTTGTTTTATGAATCATTTGAAAAGCGATGATAGATATGTATATTTAAAAGAATAATGTAAGGTTAAATGAATAACCAAGTAAAAATGAGTTTGAATAAGATAAGTTGTTTGTAAAACAATGTCTTGTGAAAAATATGTTATTTGTATAAAGTGTATAAGTCCAAATTGATTGATTTAAATAACGCTACGACATGTAATATAATACAAGCACTTATATATAGGAAGTACCAGCGGCGTATCCACCATGCTTGTACCACGTTACACACGCCTCGTTACTTAAATCACTTACCCAAACAAACCACCAATGTAAATTGCCCATGTCTAAACAACTTGTCAAATGTCTTTGTGAAAACCATGTCAAAATGTTTATGTCAAAATGTAGTCCATGAAATGTGTATATCAATATCAAAATGTCTATGTCAAATGTCAATCATGTAATGTGTAAACAAAATGTCATGTATGGAAAGTGAAATACGTATCAACTAAACCATAGGTAAAAATGCACAAAACAATGTATTGAAGTAAAACGTGGTTTAAATCAACGTTATGTTTTGTGGAAATGCATGCTATAATGATACAAACATCTATGCGGTATTGTGAAAATGCATACATTCAAGCCTTGTGACTGTGGCGATAAACCCCTAACGAATTAAAGGTTTATCTGAGTAAATGTATATCGAATTCGGTCATTTCTTCCATCCAAACATACCTAGGATGTCAGGAAAGGGAGTTGTCAATTCCTATGGTACCATTACCTACTAACGAGCGGCGTGATCTAAGTTAATGAATGTATATGGTCCCACTTAAACAAACCAAATGTCATATCCAAAATGTAAGCATGTGATGAAATGAAAAATGTACTAAGCATTATGAACATACATAGCATGTGATGTAAAACGAATGCACTAAGTATGATGGACATACATAGCATGAAAAGGTAATGTAAAACAATGTACTAAGTATGCGCTAAATGAACATACATAGCAAAAAATGTCATGTAAAACGATCTACTAAGTATGCACACAATGGACATACATAGCAAAAACATAATGAAATCATGTACTAATAGTGTACTAATGAACATAACAAGTATATGATGTGAAAACATGAAAGGCACGAAAGTAACAAGTAGGCACATGTGTTTCACCCCAAAATGTTTGAAAAACAGTAAAAGAGGGGACTATGTACTCACTTGAGGGTGCTTAGAAGTCTTGAACAACAACCAAGCAAGCTAGAGGGATCACGGAATCAAACGGCACCCTATATAGATAACTACATAAATAACCGGACCTAAATGGGGAGATCGGATAGTATGAGGTTTCGTAAACCAAATGAGTATTGGAACTCATATGATATGGTTTAATAAAGCCTACATACTAAAATGAAACCTAACCTAAGTGCTTACGACCCCTTACGACCCGTTTAGGTAGCTTATGTTACTTTAACGCGTCGTTCGCGTAAAACGCGTTCGGACCGCTTAACTAGTCCTTTGATAAGTATTATATGCCTTAACATGTCTAATTTATTCCCCAAGACCCCTACAGCTAGAAGCAGAACCTAAAATTTCGGGACGAAATTTCTTAACGGGGGGAAAATGTGACAACCCTCACAATTACAGGTATCCGTACAATTAATTGATATTTAATTTGTGCTTAATGACTGTGCTTGATTACAACTGTTGATTTAAACTGCTTACTGATTTCTGTTACGTACATACATATGCATCACATTTCATGCTGTCACTCCATTTATTACACACAAACTTTAGTGACAAACTTGATGCACAAAGCACAGTTAGCCCACTAAGCGGATAACCCAGAGACATGCTGACAATACCAGCACCTAGACAGACAATGCTTTTGAGGCCAGTATGAGCCAGAGATAGAATACTACACTAGTAGGGAGTGTAGAGAAGTGAGGACCATAAAACTGCATCACTAGGTGATAGTTATAGTGCCGGGAAGTGCCTAAAACACACTCTAAATGCAGAATTCTGCACTTTTAAACAAAATTCAGCATTTAATTATGCTAGTAATGTGCAAAAACTTGACAAAATGGTCCTGTATACTTTCCAAAGTGTCGGGAATTAAATGTGTCACAAAAAGTATTATAAAAGACACCTTACGAATTAATTAAGCACTTTAACAGAACAACACCCAACCGAACAACCAGACATTACCCGGAACACAAAAATATTGTCAAACACATTGTTTTTATTTTTCTAAGCTAGTTAGGGTCCCCGAACACCCTAACACACTATATATTACTTAACACACATAAACCACTAACTAGATACTTAATCTCCTAACTAGATTAGTAACTAATACTTGAAACCCAACCCTATACCCCCCCTGGCGACGGTTACCATGGGTGTCCCCACCCATGGATTTGTTGCAATATTTTAATGGATCATGTTGGTGATTATGAGGCATATTACACAAGGGTTAATGGTAAAGATGGATTATAGAATGGCACATGAGGTCATAGCATTTCATTCTCAACACACACTCAACAACAAACTCTCTCTTCCTCCTCTCTTGCTTGTTCGGCCGAACCCACACACAACAATCATCACCATCATTCAAGCTCCTTCATCCAATCTCTAGTGATCCAAGGGTGTTAGAGATCATACAACTAAGCTCGGTGTGTTCGGAAGCTCAAGGACCTCTCTCATCTTCTTTTGTCCACCACATTTCATCACTTAAACTCCCCTAGCCTTGAGCTAGTGGTAAGAACTTAGATCCTTGTTTAAGTGGTTAATGATGTATCTTGATCAAAATGTTAAGAACCCTAATGAATCTTATGAAGAAGTCTTGAACATAAACTAACTTGGTGATAAAGTATGGTTAAAATGATGAAGAAATCATGATATTCATGTGTTGAGATGCTTGTTGGTTATTGTTTACTCATGTAGTTGATATGGATCATCATATGGTCTTGCTAGATCATGATTAAAAACATTACCTAGCAAGATGAGAAAAGTAAGAATGTTAAAGGATGATGGATCATCCACACATAAACCTATGAACTTGAATGAATGAATATTTTTCTTGAAAAATAAAGATCAAAGTAGGTTATAATCATGTGGATCTAGAGATCCATGGGTGGTTTTTCAAAAGAACCAAGTGAAAAATATAAGTTTCATTAAAACTTGGATCTTACATAAACTAATCACATTTTTAGTGGATAAACAAGTGTAGAAACACTTGTATGACAAGAAAAGTTCATGAGGAAATATTTTTGGAAAATAAGATTGGAAGTTGTAATCACTCAAACTCTTTAAAAAAATAAAGCTTTTAAAGAACAAATCACATTTTAAAAGATAACAAGACTTACTAAGTATGCTAGTAAGTTACTACATATTTTTATAAATTTTCAAGTTCACGAGTTTATAGTTTATGCTTGTTTTTGGCAAGTTTGGTAAGTAAAAGTTGTATATTGTTGATTGGGAATTGTTTGAATGAATTTTTGAAAAAGAAAATCATATGCTAGTAAGCATGGACACCTCCATTTACAAAGGAAACTCTGGCGAAATTTTTCTAAAATCCAACACTTAGAAAATGAGTAAAATGCACGGATAGTCCCTATGGTTTTGTAAAATAACACCTATAGTCCCCAACTTTTGGAAATTACACCGATGCTCCCTGTGGTTTGACGAGTTGTTACTCGGATAGTCCCTTGAGTGGATGCCCGTTAGTTTTCTCCGTTAAATCTATGTAAAATGACAAAATTACCCCTTGTTTCTATTAAAATATAAGAAAAAACTAATTAATCATTTAAAATATCATTTGGGTGATTGACCATGGCCAGGCGTTAGCTACCCGGTATCCATTCTTTACAAAATCGCATTTTCCGGCGAAATCCCAACAATCTCAGATGGGTTATCCGATCTAGCAAAGGACTTTGTTAGTAAATATTTGATTCGTGATTCAAAACAGAGGTGGACCACTACAAAGCTTCTGAAACACCAAACAATTCGATTACAATTTGAAGATTATTGTTTTTAAGAAGATGAGAACAAATTAACCCACAAGAAAAGTGAATAGTGAGTTGGTGATCTCTGGCCGGCGTCTCTGGACGCGTGGAGTTTCTGGATTCCGCCTGCCACCACCCCCACCACCACCACCTGTCTCCGGTGTCTCTGATCGGCGTCTCTGGACACGGTGGAGTTTCTGGATTCCGCTATGTCTCTTCAATCATCTCTTTCTTTTGGTTTTTGAAGTTTGATTTTTGAGATTTTATAGTTTGTCCGGGTTCCTTTCTTTGACCTTAGGGTTTACAAATTTGGGGTTTTCCCTTGAGGCTTACTCGCGGAGATGGTTTGTCTGGGTTCATTTCTTTGACCTTATAGTTTGTCTGAGTTCATTTGTTTAAATACGGCGGAGATGGTGATTGACGGATTTGAAGCAGGTGGTGGTGGTGGTGGTGTGGGGTAGGTGGCAGGTGGTGGTGTGGGGTAGGTGGCTGGTGGCGGCAGGTGGTGGTGGTTTTCCTAAGAGAGAGTAGAGAAGTGTGTGAGTGTGTGTTTTAGAGAGAGTGAGCATGTGTTTATATATATGTGTGAATTTTTTCTTATATTTTAATAATAGCAAGGGGTAAATAAGTAATTTTGGATGGATTTAACGGAGAAAACTAACGGACATTAACACCAGGGACTATTCGAGTAACAACTCGTCAAACCACAGGGAGCACCGATGTAATTTCCAAAAGTTGGGGACTATAGATGTTATTTTACAAAACCACAGGGACTATCCGTGCATTTTACTCCTAAAAAATATTATATTTTTCTAACAAGTGTTACAAATATGTTTTAACTTAGTTTTCAAAATAAACATCGCCATAGCTGTTGTTACAAATACAAGGTATCGGAGGTTGAATTTCGTAAATAAAATTTGAAAAATATATATTTAGAATATATATTTTATACTAAAACTCTTGTGTGATTGTTTGTTATTTTGTGAACTAGTTATATTATTTTTAGGATAAAATAATACGACTTGACAAATACCACGGAAATTACAACTCCAAAATAATACCAAAATTCTCACGAAATAAATATTTATGTTACGAATTTGATATTGCAATACGAAACGCTAAAACGTAACTTATGTGATATTTCAAAAAATACTATTACACGTATGTTTTTGGTAAAATATTATTTTGGAAAATTTATGAAGTAAATATAATATTTTTGGGAAAAATATATATATTTTGAATTAAGATGTTTTAGACAAATAATTTAAATACATTTTTCTAAGTGGGACTTCAAATATATTTTTCTGGGATTTACAAATGTACATGAATAAATACCCCCATTCTTGGGAAGGAAATATACATATTAAATACTTGAGAAGTGTGGATACGAAATAGTTGCCTAACTATTTTCCTAAAAACAAAATTTAAGTTAAAATAATTATTATTATTTTAACAAATAGTCACAAACTTGGGATAATGTCAAAGTAACGCAACTCAAAACATTAAACCCTAAGCCAAGGCACGGACCGTTCGTCTAATAGACATTAGTACGTTGTAGGTCGCAGGGTAGCTGATCAAGTTTGAGATTGACGTTACAGGATACGCACTTCAGTGAGTTCATGTCCCCCTTTTCTCTTAACTGTTTTCAGTTTTATACTTCGGGGGTGAAATACATGTTACAATTATTACAAACTTTTATTTACATGGTATGGTTAGCTTAGGGAGGGTTTTTACTACGCGATCATGTGAGTGGTGGGCATGACACTTAAGGCCATTAATCCTCATCGTAGGACCAAGGGACATGAGTGATAGATCTATTTGGGTGTAGCGAACCCACACCCGTGAGGCCGGGGCGGTCCATAGTGGTGAGTATGTCTTCATACCGGAGACAAATTTGCTAGGTTTGAGTCTTCCTGCACCATTTTAACACATACCATTGGCTTTGTAACCCTTTGGTGATCAGTTTTTCTGTAATTGCTACATACCAGGGATTTTCATACTTACAGACATACTTTTAAAGGTTTTACACACTTACACACACATGAACTCGCTCAACTTTTGTTGATTTTTCAAACTACATGTATTTCAGGAAATTGGTGGATCTGGCAGAGTATGCGTTGTGTCAAGGCTACGTAGCAAATAAAGATGTCATCTGTATGGTTGTGTTTAGGAGGTGGATCCATTTCCTGGACGGGATACACAATTCTAAACTTGGTTTTTATTTGCGTACTTTTGATGAGTCTTTGTGAAGTCTGTTATTTATTTCATGGTGGTAACTTACTTTATGTGTCAACATTTTCAAACAATGTCGTTTTAGTATTTTTAACTTAATGAATGGATGAACATCTTATGTTTTATCATATAGCATTGTTGTGATTGTTGCTATGGTATTAAGAAGTCACACCAAAATAATCCACGCTTCCGCAAACCTAGCAAATTTGTCTGAAAATATCAAAGTATTACGTATAGACAAGCTTGTAATAATCCACAAGTGGATCATTTAAAACAAAAGAAGTTTATCAGACTAATGGCTTATGCGAAGGAGTTGCAAGTTCCTCATCGAACAATCCCGAGCAGCTTCTAGCCTATTTACGTATTTGTACCTGTCACTTAGACTTTTGAAAATACGTTAGTTTCACTGGTAAATACAATCAACCGACACATTTGAAAAATGTTTCATAAATTGGTTTAGGTGCAAAAGGCATGAAAATATTTTATACTTGGGACAAACTATATCTCATGTTATCAGTTTTACATAACTTGCTCTACATATGGGGCACGGTACTATGTCGGTTCATGATTAACCGACACACCACTTATTCCCTTATTGGGAAACCCATATTGGGTATAAAATTAATTAAATAACCATATTGCATCTGTCGGGTGTATGCCTACACCCCGTGCTTAGGTCGCGGCCATTTGTAATTAATGAGTCAAGGATATCCAGGACACGGTCGCATTAACCCTCGATGTTTTACTCAAGCAATACGAATTAAAACAGGTTATTTAAATTTCCCGACTTATTGGTCTTCGAATCCCATACCTGTCCATGCGGTAATTATATTATCGTATCCCAAGCCTGTATAAGGGAAAATAGGTTAAGAGTATTTACCTGAGCTAGCTCCTGTCTTAAATTGCAAGATTTATAGTAGCTCAGCCGTATTCAATTAAGTAAGTGTAGGTACAATATACCGGATGGCTCTAGTCTGGAATGATGGTATAAATAACCAACTTAGAATGCTAACGGGTCTTATTTAGGTCATAGACCTAGACCGGCTAACTTAAAGTATTAGAAACGATACGATACGCTAGATTAAGCGAAGACCGAAATAAAATGTAATTTAGACCCAACAAGTATGAAGGCTTGTATAATTTGGGTAAACCAAATACATTCTGGATTTTGAAATAAGGTTTAACCCGCTTCGGTAAACTTACGCAAACTAGTTACATAAGTCTAACCGTACGCGTATATGCGATAACGAGTAACCGGATAAGTCATGAATAAGTTCCATATGCCAATATACTTTAGACAAGTCATAATATCCGTAGGATATCAACTCGTATGCCCGTTAAGGTTTTAAAATCAAATTATGCCTCATAAGGGCGTTTTGGTCATTTTACGACGTATAAAAGGAAGTTGAGCACAAACTGATGTTGCGATCATAAACAATATTTGACAAGACGTTATTTATGATATAATATCAGTATGATACCAAACATATGTGTGTTTTATAGTTTAAAACCAAACTATGCTACGTAGGGGCATTTTGGTAATTTCATACATAGTTTTGAAGGCTAATTTGGGAATATGAGTTTATAATATATACCTACTGTAAAAATATTTAAAATGATTTATAAAATCAGTAGGTAACAAGTCTTGATTGGTAGTTATGGTTTAAAATCTTATTATGCGTCGAAACGGCGTTAAAGTCGTTAAATGATGATATTTGCGATCTTTTAGGAAAACTAATGTTATGATTAGGTTTATATAACCAAAACATGTTAACTAATATACCATATCAGTAATAAAAAGGTTTTGTATGAAAATTGTGCTTTTAAATGATTTTAGGTGCAAAAAGGGCATTATCGTCATTTAAGGACGTAATTCAAGAACGTATGCGTAAACTCAGCTTGTAAACTGAATAAACATCCCAAATTATCCTAATTATGATATTATATCAGTAGACAATGAGTTTGGTATGAAAAATTATGCTTAAAACCGATCTACACGCATAAAGGGCATTTTGGTCAATTTAAAGCATAATTTACGATATTATATGCAAACTCAGTTTATGATCAGATTTGTAACATCAAAATATGTTAAACATGTTAACATATCAGTACCTAAGTTGTTTGAAAGCTTATTGATATCTAAAACCTTATTTTTGCTAAAAAGGGCATAATAGTCAAAGTACGGCATATTAACGGAACATGTGCAAAAACTCAGATTTCTAATATGATCGTGTAATATAACCTTATTGGGCTATGACACATTATATTACGATCATAACGGAACCTATAATCAGTAGCAAACTAATCTAATTCGGTTAATAATCGAAAGTCAACGCATAAGTCAAACTTCGCGACTTTCGGTTGCGAACCGACCCTAAAACTGGAATTGATGAGCCGAACATGTTTACACATGTTCTAATAATTATTACCAAGTTGTTTAATTGATAAAACATATTTTAGAACATTTCTAAACTCATATCACAATTATTTCAAAAACTGACCCGTTGACTTTTTAAAACAATATTACGTTGACTCGTCAGTTGACCAAGCAAACGTGATTCTTAGAAGGTGCCCTACCTAATTACAATCACGTAGCCATGTTCGTTGCGAACAATGGCTTGACCGTTTACGGTATAACTAGAAATCAAAGCGTTTATCGTAAACGCTTGACTTTTCGGCTTTTTAAGCCAAATAAAAGAACTAGTCATAAAAGGAACACTTACAAGTGGTCCTATGGATTGAAGAAAACTCAAAGGTGGTTCCCAATTGCTTAGGATCCTCCATGATGAGAAGATAGGAAGAAAGAATGAATGGTGCACTTTGAAAATGAAATTTCAAGGCCTTTATATAGTTTTTGAGAAAGGATAAGATCATGCCATGTGTTTAAGGAAATCATGAGATGATTACAAGTGTTATACTAGGTTTTTAAAACCATCAACAAGTCCATAGATTCATCAAATGGTTTTAGTTATGTGTGGGCTTTAAGTAATGAATAACAATAATAATAATAATAATAATAATAATAATAATAATAATAATAATAATAATAATAATAATAATAATAATAATAATAATAATAATAATAATAATATATGCCCATTGTGACCAATATTAGGCACACCCGAGAGTATGACCGAGCATCACGGAGTTCCCGGTTCGTTTAAAAGGTCTCTCAAAGATGTAGATTTACACGTTGACGCTTTTAGTCCTTTTAACGCTCAAACTTTTGCGTATTATCGTTTAATGGCATCAAAGCCTTAAACGACCAATATTAGGCATTCCCGTGAGTATTATCAAACATCATGATGCTTCAGTTTCATTAAAAGGTCACTCAGAGGTAAGAATTAACATGTTGACACTTTTAACCCTTTTAACGCACAAACTAGTGCGTATTATCTTTCATCGGCATTAAAGCCCTATATGGCCAATATTATGTATTCCCCAGAATACAATCAGATATTATAACACTCCGAGTTTGTTAAAAGGTCACTCAGAGGTATAATTAAACATGTTGACGCTTTTAACCCTTCGTCGCACAAACTTTTAATTAATTACGTAAACGGTTCCTTTCGATCAACAAGTGGCTCAAATATAATTATGAATATCGTGTGTTGTTATTCGGAGGCTTAGTTTAAGCATGTTAATACTTTCAGTCCTTCCACATTCAAAGTTTTTGATTTTTCGCAAAATTAGTCCTTAATAGTCAACGTTTGACTTCATTAGGGTTTAGTACACGTGTCAACACATCATAGGGCACAATTTTTACGAGGTGTTACATCCTCACCCCCTTAAAAGAAATCTCGACCTCGAGATTTGCTCAAAAGATGGAAGTACTTTCTGACGTATAATGGGCTTAACCTCTATAGCATATTAGGGCTTCTATAGCATCCCAGTTGACCTATACAATAGGTACATGCTTTCTTTCGGAGCTTCTTAACCTGTCGATCCTTAATCGATACTGGTTTCTCAACAAACCATAAGTTTTCATTAATCTGTACATCATTATGTGATAATGTTATCGATTTATCGGTTAGACAAATCCTTAATTCACAAGTGTGGAACACATTGTGAACTCCACCAAGTTCCTTAGATAAGTTTTTAGCTTATAGGCTATTGATGTTGACGTATTTGATTTTCTTGAATGGTCCTATATAACTAGAGCTTAACTTGCCCGTTACATCAAAATGCAACACACCTTTCTAGGGTGGTACTTTTTGTTGAATCTTGTTCTTTATTGAGAACTTAAGAGGTTTGCGACTCTCATCTACATTGAATTTTCCGCCGATTACTGCAGCTTTCAAACGATCACGGATTCGTATGATCTCATCTATTGACTCCGGGGTAATTTCAGGTCCTGATAATTGGTCTACCAAACTTCTATCCAGTAAACGGACATTTGATATTCCTTTTTATACAAGGTCTCCAAAGGAGCAGCTTTGATGCTTATATACTAACTATTAGTTATAGGAAAGCTTATTTAAGGCGAGATAGTTATTCCAACTACTGCTTAATCCAATCTTTAAAGAATACCTAACCTCACGGTTAGTCGAATGAATCAATGATCCTCGGAAACAGATGGCGATTCTTAACTGTTGCCTAAATAGGGTTGCGGTAATCAATGCATAAGCATAATGAACCGTCTTTCTTAATTAACAATAATCGGAGCTCCTAAGATGATGAGCTAGCTGTACAAGCCTATTTCCATAATGATTGGCTCTTAATTCTTCCATTACTGTTGGTACTAACAGATATGGAGCCTATACAAAAATGTAGCCCTAGGTGGGATGTTAATCTTAACTCTACACGCCTTACAGGAGGTAAACAGGGTAGTTCTTTGGAGAATACAATCAAGATACACAAAGATGATAGAGATATTCTTAATCTCAGGCTTTGGTTCAACTCTCGCTACCGGTGTCATATAAATGACACATTTTCTTTATGAATGCATGGATGCCTTGATTAGTAACACTTATTTGGACATTTATATATATATATATATATATATATATATATATATATATATATATATATATATATATATATATATATATATATATATATATATATATATTGGATATCCTCTTTGAATACCATTAGCTGACTTTAGTACAATATGACCATTGGGATATCTCAGTGGTTCCATGCATTAAACCTCCATACTGATCAGGCATGAAAGCAATCTATAGGACACATTAGGATATGCCAATCCTCATATGGCACCTTTATCAAACATAGTTTGGCATTCGCAGTTGATAGAAATCAATGAGATAATATTAAAATAACGTATATCGTCGAACTTTATCTTGGAGAAAGAGTACTATAGATTCATATGAAAGGATCATCGTCGAGAATGGAAGAATGATCTTTATAGCTTTCATTGGTAAGTTCTACCTTATACTTAACATCTGGAGTTCTTATGAGTATAATCAAAAGTTTGCTAAACTTATTGTCTATCTAAGACTTATTATTCCCCTAATGAAAACAAATCACTTAGCAGAAATATTATTGATAAATGATAAGGAATGTACCTGATGCTATTATTGATATGTACTATTTCTAGCATTCATCCGGTAGTTCAGGCGTTTCCTTTCTTAGCCTCTCCAGGCTTAGCTGTACCTTCTTTGGAAGCTTTAGGGCAATTAGTACTAATGTGGCCCTTCTCGCCACACCTGAAACAGACTGCATTCTTTATGTGCCTACATTCGTGGGACTGGTGACCAGTTCTTTTACAGATGCCACATTGCTTTGGCTTTTGGTTTGATCGACACTGTCCCCAGTGTCTTCTTTTGCAAGTTTTGCATGTAGGATTTTTATTGGACTCTTGTTGGTTCCTTACGAACTCAAATTTGCCCTTCTTCTTAGGATTCTAGGAGTTATCCTCCTCCCTCTGTCTTTTCTCATTGGTCTCAGTCTTGACTGACTTTTTCTCACTATATCTAGAGTGAGAGACAAGGATAGATCCACAGTTGATCTAAATGTGATTGGCCTTGAAGCCTTAACATTCCCTTTTACTTCGGGTGCCAAACCACTGATGAAACGCGTAATGCATTTAGGTTCAGGGGTAATTAAATAGGGTACCAATCTAGACAAGGAGCTGAAGTCGGTAACATATTGCTGACAATCTAGGTTTTTCATTGTGAGAGTCAGAAAATCTGTCTCCACTTTTTCCACTTCGTGTTGGGGACAGCAATTTTCTCTGATAAGATCCACAAACTGGGACCATCCCATATTGTATAGGGAAATTTTCCCCGTGGACTGTACCATGGCCTTCCACCATGCGAGGGCCTCGCCTTTGAAAGATTATGAAAGAATTTCACTACATCCTTATTAGCACAATTGCTGATGTCCACGACATTTTCCATTTCATGGCATCGATCGCCCCTTTTTCCCCATTGAAATCCCTGGGTTTGCATGAGACGAATTATTTGTATGAGCACCCGTCTTTAGTTGAACGGGGCTTATCATGGAGCACTAACTTCTGAGGTTCGCTCTTTGCAATTGAAGAGTGAACGGAGCTCTCCTTGCGAGCTGATGCATTTGGTTTTGTATGGGACTTTGAGCGAGTAGCGCTTGATTCCTTATTGTTCTCAAGACTTTTACTCACAGCTTTATTAACTGCTCCGTCAATCATGGCCTGAAGATCAGCGCCATTAACATTTACATTTGTATCATTGTTTCAGTTTGCAGTACTGCTATATGCTTCGTCAGAATCCACCATTTTGAAGCTTTGGTACTAAACACCAATAATAATAATTGCTTAGTTACAAATAATAGTGAATCATCGTATTTGATGATTATCAAACTATGGTATCATTAAACCATATCGACTATTAGGTTTTAACTTCCTTATAGTATGTTACTAGAAATTATATTAATTAACATTTGGCCTAGGTCTCAAAAGGGACCATGAATGACATTTAAGGGTTGGACCGAGTCCATTGCCTTTTTGACAGGGGAACACAATGTCACAACTGTCTTTGTCATATAGACGATTATGAGTAGCTCGAAGGCTAGCCTTAAAGGATTTTAGTATATATATATGGCACAGAGGCCCGTCATAGGGACGTAAAATGATATGTTATAAAGCCTAGTCACGAAGGACTTAAGTAATCATATGGCATAAAAGCCTTGTCGCAAAGGACATTAGTTTATAAACCGCAATCTTCTTAGATCAGGGGCTTTAAGGCTTGAACATAGTTCTTCACCTTTAGACAGGGAGTCATAGACTACAACTGTCTTCGTTTTGAAAGTCGATTTATTTTGCCACATACGCCAATCAAAGGACATCACTAATGGATGTTTATATATATTTGTACATATAATTATCGTAATTGAGGATATTTGTTATGATCTTATCGATCTTATAGACTATAAGGCTTGAGCATTGCCCATCACCTTTGACGGTGAACCATAACGGTCACATTTGTCAATGTCACTAATGGACCAAATAGTATATGGCCCGTAGGCGAAACATCACTAAAGGATGTTAAATAATGTGATCATTGTATCAGGTGATATTAGTCATGAACGCATTGATCATATAGACTATTATGCTTGGACATAGTCCAATATCTTTAGACAGGGGGTCATAGACCACAACTGTCGTTGTCTTATTGGACAAAAAGTTAAGCCCATAGGCACTCCATCACTAATGGATGTTTATATTATGATCACATTTATGATACTTGCCATGATCTAATTCGATCATATAGGCTTTAAGGCTTGGACGCAGTCCAAATACCTTGACGGCTGGTGTGGTTTCTCATGTCACACTGCCAAGAGTGTTAACATGTTCTTAGATGTTAACAAGGATTAATTTTCTTAAGAGGGTTTTACCATCATTGTATATCTGTATTCACATATTGACTAGGTTATACCATTAAGAAGATCTTTTGAAAAAATGTTTAGCAGATCGATAAAGTTCGAATAAAATTTACACTATCATTTGATAAAGGATGAAATGAATACCTATATAAAACATTCAAAGCTTCCCATAAATTATTAGAAAATTTACAATAGTGCCTTAATCAGGACTTTTAGTATCATATTTGTCCACAAAGGACTTAAAAGGAAATTATAAGTCCGTATAGGGACTATAAATTATTATAAGTCCGTATAGGGACTATAAAATATCATTAGTCCATGTAGGGACTATATTAAAACAGTTTGCCCATGAAGGGATTATAATGAAATGTCATGTCTGCCAAGGGACTATAATGAAGTCATGTGTCCATGAAGGGACTATTTCGAAATAGTTTATCCATAAAGGGATTTTAATGAAATAACACGTCCATGAAAGGACTGTATTAAAATGTCATGTCCACAAATGGGACCTTGCTGAATAGATGTCCTCTCAGGGACTTAAGTTGAAAAATATGTCCATTAAGGATTATGATAAACAAATGTCCATACTGGGACTATATATAAGAGATAGGTCCTTATAGGGACTTTGAAGCAATACCAGTCTACGCGGGGACGGAAGGAGAAATATAAATCCATATAAGGACTATAAGACATGTCAACAAAAGATTATTAATGAAATGACATGTCCATGAAAAGACTATAACAGAGTATGATTTCCACGAAAGGACTATATGGAAACACAACGTCCATGAAAGGACTATATTGTAATGTAATGTAATGCCACGAAAAGACTATTTTGAAATATAATGTCTTCGAAGGGACTTTATCGAAATACAATGTCCATGAAGGGACTATATTGAAATATAATGTCCAAGAAAGGACTATAATAATTAAATGCCCATACAGGGATTTAGAGGAAAAATGAAATACAACGAAAGATCGATTATTCTAATGCCTTCCTTGCTTTATTCCGATTGTTTCTCTTCTTTGTTTGACGTATACTATAGCGATACTGAAGATTTCAATGAATTAAATGAGCCTTCCAGTTCAGGATTTGTTGCTAGGAGTAGGATCCAAGGATTTAATGATTAGAAAATTTTAAATTGGATCACGGATTTGAAGTTTAATAAGCATATTTCAAGTTTGGAATTCCAACACTTGGAGGTAAGAAATAGGGATCATTAGCATCTACTTGCTTTATTTTCAATACGGGAGCCTCAGGGACCATCTCGTATAGACACCAAAGTCTGATTACAAGTTTCAATGGGTTTGGTTTTTGGAATAAATCCATGAAGGTCTTCCTCCAAACCGGTCGCACGCTTATCCTAGCCGTGATACGAAGCTTGGCATTTCTGGCTTCGGACGGGAAGAATCTCCATCAACGGCTTCCTTGCTTGGCGACATATTCAAAACACATAAAAGCGAAAACAATGATTACTTAATAGGGATGAGAGCATTCCTATGTTAAGTCTAGACTCAGAAAGTCTAAGGAATATGCTACTGTGTCATTTGAGATTAAACACTAAGGGCTAGTGTTTAATTCACTCAAACGTTGGCTCTAATACCAACCTGTCACACCCCGATATTTACAACTCAGCCTAGTGGGCCCGGTGGGGAGTATCGTGACGTAAGATTGGTATCGTCATGGTCAAACATACACATAATAGCACAACGGAAGTCTTAGAATATAAAATATTATTACAAACACAAATGTCTGAAAATATCAAAGTATTACGTACAGACAAGCTTGTAATAATCCACAGGCGGACCATTTAAAACAAAAGAAGTTTATCAGACTAATGGCTTATGCGAAGGAGTTGCAAGTTCCTCGTCTAACAATCCATCGCAGCTTCCAGCCTATTTACGTATTTGTACCTGTCACTTAGACTTTTGAAAATACGTCAGTTTTCACTGGTAAATACAATCAACCGACACATTTGAAAGATGTTTCATAAATTGGTTTAGGTGCACAAGGCACGAAAATATTTTATACTTGGGACAAACTATATCTCATGTTATCAGTTTTACATAACTTGCTCTACATACGGGGCCCGATACTATGCCGGTTCATAATTAATTGACATACCACTTATTCCCTTATTGGGAAACCCATATTGGGTATAAAATTAATTAAATAACCATATTGCATCTGTCGGGTGTATGCCTACACCCCGTGCTTAGGTCGTGGCCATTTGCAATTAATGAGTCAAGGATATCCAGGACACGGTCGCATTAACCCCCAATGTTTCCGTCAAGCAATACGAATTAAAACAGGTTATTTGAATTTCCTGACTTATTGGTCTTTAAATCCCATACCTGACCATGTGGTAATTATATTACCGTATCCCAAGCTCGTATAAGGGAAAATAGGTTAAGAGTATTTACCTAAGCTAGCTCCTGTCTTAAATTGCAAGATTTATAATAGCTCAGCCGTATTCAATTAAGTAAGTGTATGTACAATTTACCGGAAGGCTCTAGTCTGGAATGATGGTATAAATAACCAATTTAGAATGCTAACGGGTCTTACTTAGGTCATAGACCTAGACCGGCTAACTGAAAGTATTAGAAACGGTACGATACGCTAGATTAAGCGATGACCGGAATAAAATGTAATTTAGACCCAACAAGTATGAAGGCTTGTATAATATGGGTAAACCCGCTTCGGTAAACTTACGCAAAAATGATAAGGTTTAACCCGCTTCGGTAAACTTACGCAAACTAGTTTCATAAGTCTAACCGTACGCGTATCTGCGATAACGAGTAACCGGATAATTCATGAACAAGTTCCATATGCCGATATACTTTAGACAAGTCATAATATCAGTAGGATATCAACTCGTATGCCCGTTAAGATTTTAAAATCAAACTATGCCTCATAAGGGCGTTTTGGTCATTTTATGACGTATAAAAGAAAGTTGAGCACAAACTGATGTTTCGATCATAAACAATATTTGAAAACACTTTATTATGATATAATATCAGTATGATACCAAACATATGTGTGTTTTATAGTTTAAAACCAAACTATGCTCTGTAGGGGCATTTTGGTAATTTCACACATAGTTTTGAAGGCTAATTTGGGAATCTGAGTGTATAATATATACCTACTGTAAAAATATTTAAATTGATTTATAAAATCAGTAGGTAACAAGTCTTGATTGGTAGTTATGGTTTAAAATCTTACTATGCGCCGAAACGGCGTTAAAGTCGTTAAATGACGATATTTGCGATCTTTTAGGAAAACTAATGTTATGATCAGGTTTATATGACCAAAATATGTTAACTAATATAACATATCAGTAATAAAAAGGTTTTGTATGAAAATTGTGCTTTTAAATCATTTTAGGTGCAAAAAGGGCATTATCGTCATTTAAGGACGTAATTCAAGAACGTATGCGTAAACTCAGCTTGTAAACTAAATAAACATCCCAAATTATCCTATTTATGATATTATATCAGTAGACAATGAGTTTGGTATGAAAAATATGCTTGAAACCGATCTACGCGCAGAAAGGGTATTTTGGTCAATTTAAAGCATAATTTACGATATTATATGCAAACTCAGTTTATGATTAGATTTGTAACATCAAAATATGTTAAACATGTTAGTATATCAGTACCTAAGTTGTTTGAAATCTTATTGATGTCTAAAACCTTATTTTTGCTAAAAAGGACATAATAGTCAAAGTACGGCATATTAACGGAACATGTGCAAAAACTCATATTTCTAATATGATCGTGTAATATAACCTTATAGGGTTATGCTACATTATATTACGATCATAACGGAACCTATAATAAGTAGCAAACTAATCTTATTCGGTTCATAATCGAAAGTCAACACATAAGTCAAACTTCACGACTTTCGGTTGCGAACCAACCCTAAAGCTGGAAGTGACGAGCCGAACATGTTTACACATGTTCTAATAATTATTACCAAGCTTTTTAAGTGATAAAATGTATTTTAGAACATTTCTAAACTCATATCACAATTCTTTCAAAAACTGACTCGTTGACTTTTTAAAACAATATTACGTTGACTCGTCAATTGACCAAGCAAACGTGATTCTTAGAAGGTGCCCTTTTGACGGTTTAACACCTACCTAATTACAATCACGTAGCCATGTTCGTTGCAAACAATGGCTTGACTGTTTACGGTCTAACTAGAAGTCAAAGCATTTATCGTAAACGCTTGACTTTTCGGCTTTTTAAGCCAAATAAAAGAACTATCATAAAAGGAACACTTACAAGTGGTCCTATGGATTGAAGAAAACTCAAAGGTGATAGGAAGAAAGAATGAACGGTGTACTTTGAAAATGAAATTTCAAGGCCTTTATATAGTTTTTGAGAAAGGATAAGATCATGCCATGTGTTTAGGGAAATCATGAGATGATTACAAGTGTTATACTAGGTTTTTAAATCCATTAACAAGTCCATAGATTCATCAAATGGTTTTAGTTATGTGTGGGCTTTAAGTAATGAATAAAAACAACAACAATAATAATAATAATAATAATAATAATAATAATAATAATAATAATAATAATAATAATAATAATAATAATAATAATAATAATATATGCCCATTGTATCCAATATTAGGCACACCTGGGAGTATGATCAAGCATCACGGAGTTCCCGGTTCGTTTAAAAGGTCTCTCAAAGGTGTAGATTTACACGTTGACGCTTTTAGTCCTTTTAACGCTCAAACTTGTGCGTATT
This sequence comes from Helianthus annuus, assembly GCF_002127325.2. NCBI lineage: Eukaryota > Viridiplantae > Streptophyta > Magnoliopsida > Asterales > Asteraceae > Helianthus > Helianthus annuus. The sequence goes on along the minus strand of NC_035442.2, from coordinate 71,497,260 downwards.
ATCGTTTAATGGCATCAAAGCCTTAAACGGCCAATATTAGGCATTCCCGTGAGTATTATCAAACATCACGATGCTTCGGTTTCATTAAAAGGTCACTAAGAGGTAAGAATTAACATGTTGACACTTTTAACCCTTTTAACGCACAATCTAGTGCGTATTATCATTTATCGACATTAAAGCCCTATATGGCAAATATTATGTATTCCCCAGAATACAATCAGATATTATAACACTCCAAGTTTGTTAAAAGGTCACTCAGAGGTATAATTAAACATGTTGACGCTTTTAACCCTTCATCGCGCAAACTTTTAATTAATTACGTAAACGGTTCCTTTCGATCAACAAGTGGCTCAAATATAATTATGAATATCGTGTGTTGTTATTCAGAGGCTTAGTTTAAGCATGTTAACACTTTCAGTCCTTCCACATTCAAAGTTTTTGATTTTTTTCACAAAATTAGTCCTTAATAGTCAACGTTTGACTTCATTAGGGTTTAGTACACGTGTCAACGCATCGTAGGGCACGATTTTTACGAGGTGTTACACGGACTTTCCATTTTGTAATAACTTCGATATTTGTGGCATCCACGTGAATTCCTTCATGATTAACTAAGTGTCCAAGAAATTGCACTTCTTGTAACCATAATTCACATTTAGAGAATTTAGCATATAGCTTTTCTTTTCTCTACAATGTTAAAAGTATATGCAAATGCTCCGCATACTCTTCCTTATTCTTAGAATAAATTAGAATATCATCTATAAAGACAATTATGAATTTATACAGGTATGGTTTACATATCCTGGTCATAATGTCCATAAATGCGGTTGGGGCATTGGTTAAACCAAATGGCATGACTATAAATTCAAAATAAATGTACCTTGTTTTGAAAGCAGTTTTAGGAAGGTCCTCTTCCTGTACCATCAATTGATGATATCCTGAGCGTAAGTCGATCTTAGAAAAGAATCGGGCTCCTTGAAGTTGATCGAATAGATCATCGATTCTCGGTAGTGGGTACCAATTTTTAATCATAACCTTATTTAATTCTTGGTAATCAATGCACATAAGCATCGATCCATCTTTCTTCTTAACAAATAACACCGGTGCTCCCCACGGTGATGAACTAGGTTGTGTAAAACCTTTTTCCAATAATTCGTCTAGCTGTTTCTTCAATTCCTACATCTCCGTTGGTGCTAGTCGATAGGGTGCTTTGGCAATCGGTGTCGTCCCTTGTATCAGGTGAATTCTAAATTCAACCTCTCGATCTGGCGGTAATCCAGGTAACTCTTCTGGAAAAACATCTGAGAATTTAGATACTACTAGAATATCTTTTAATTCTTTTCCTTTACTGTTAATGATTATGGAAATCATATACACCATTTCTCCCTTTCGTGCATAACTTGCAGCTTTCATCATAGAGATGAATTTTGTTGACCTTGTCGGCTTATCTCCCTTAATTGTGATCCTTTCACTAGTTGGCGTACATACTTCTACTAACTTTTGATCACATAAAATACGTGAATTATTGGCTACCAACCAATCCATTCCTAACACGACATCGGATCCGGCTAGATACATTGGTAAGAGATTAGTAATAAAGTTATGGCTTAAAATTTCTATCTTTCCTTCTTGCAGGGTTTTGCTTATGTTGAAAGAATTTCCATTTGCCGTCTCCACCAAACAGTCTTGGTGAAGTTTAGTTAATGGTTGATACAGAAGGTTGTAGAAAGAAATATTTATAAAACTTTGGTTTGCACTATAGTCAAATAATACTTTAGCATAAACATCATTAACTAAAAACGTACCGGCAATCACATCTGGGATCATCTTAGCTTCTTCGGCTGTCAGAACGAATGCTCTAGCATTCTTTTGGGTCCTTTTGCTGCCTTTGCTTTGTTGTTTGCCGCTAGAGCTAGTTTCGGGCAGTTTGGTTTGATATTGCCAGCTTCTCCGCAGTTGTAACATATTCTAATGTTAGCTTTCTTCCTACAGTCTTCTTCCTTATGTCCTGGTATTTTGCAGACGTTGCAGTATATCGAGCATTTCCCTGAGTGTTTCCTTTTATAGAAATTGCAGTAGGGTGAAGAGGAAGAACCTGTTCCTTTCTCACGATAGGAATTACCATAACGTAGTTCCTAAGTAATCTTTTTAGCTAGATTCTTTTTTTGATTTTCCTCTTGTGTACGTACCAATTCATCTGTCAAAGTGTTAGCAAGTTCTATTGCTTCTTCTATTGTTTGTGGTCTAGCTACTTTGACTATATTTCTGATCTCACTGATCAATCCCCAGATATAACGGGATATTAATACTGGTTCTAGTGAGGCTAGTGTTGGTACTATCCTTGCATATTCAAAGAACGTGGTAGTATATTCTCTGCAATCTACCCCAATCATTCTATGATTTAGGAATGTATTGGCAATCTGTTCCTTTTAATTGGGGGGGGGGGCAGAACTTCCTTTGAACTATTTCCTTCCATATTGTATACCTTGTCACTTCCCCTTGATTGTAAAATGGTATTCCACCAGTCTTATGCTCCATCTTTGAAAAGATTAGAGGCATACATGATCTTATCCTCATCTGCACACTTACTTATTTTTAAGACCGCTTCAGTCTTTTTTATCTAGCGTAAAGCTGAAATGGCTCCTTCTTTACCTGAGAATTATATTGGCTTACAGGATAAGAATTCTTTATAAGAACAACCATATGAGATGGTTCTACTTCTTTTTGGAATTGGAGCTTGGATAAATTGTCCGAGATTTCCATTCACGTTGTGACTTGGCTTAGTGGGCGCACGTTTACTGCCTATTATGGAATTACTTTTTTCTGCCTTTTTATTCACAATTTCGATAATAAATGGCATGGCATCTATGATTTACTTCGGTTGGCATCTATAGAACTTTTATCCACTTGGTTTCCGTTATCATTATTATTCTAGACTTCCTGATTTACTTCGGTTGGCATCTGGATTGTAAACATTATCAGGTATTAATATCACAGAATAAATTTAACAAGCAATTACTCAAACACATTGAACCAAAATTGTCAAGCATTGCGACATTTACTCTATTTCATATATATGCATCTAATACAAACATCTTAAATTCTACAAATTTGTAGTTATGCCTCGATACACATACATATGTGGTATATATATATATATATATATATTATTTATCATAGTAAAGGAAAATACACATATATACATAAGATATTAGGCGTCAGTTTTCTAATATAGCATCTATCTCTCTCTCATCGTACTACCAGATGAGATTTTCCCCTATTTGACGGATCCTGTTTCCTTCCTCAATCAAATCTTCACCATAATGGCGAAGTTCTGCTACATTCTCATGGCTCATGGGTGGCATTTGGGCTAGTACGGGTTCATTGTGAACTGGTTCGGGTTCTCCGTATGCCATGTAAGGATATGGGTTGTTCATTAGATCTTGAAATGCCCAGCCATTGGTCTACCATTGTTCTAAAGGATTTGGTGCTGGTAACCTGGGTATTTCATTTGGGTTAAAGGCTGGGATTGGTAATTGAATTTCTTAGTTTTGTTCTAGGTACATAGGCATGGGTGCTATTGGTTGGTCAGGGTATAAAGGAAAGAGTTGTGGTTCAAGTGCTGCCACACGATTCAGATCTAGAATATTTTCTGCAGTTTGGAACATGCCTAGGTTTGCTAGTCTCCTATCCAATTCTTCCCACAGAGGTAAAGTTAACGGAATTTGGACTGTTCCCTCAGCTATTCTTATCGTGGCTTGTTTTTGGATATTCCTCATTCTTTTTCTCCTCTCCCTTTTCTCTTTACTAAACCATCCTCTTTTCATAGGAGGAAATGCCTATTCGGATTTGGCTTTAAAAACAAAGGTTTCTTCAAAATCTGCTACATATCCAGATGCTAGATTGGATGGTCCTTCTTCCTTTGAAGAGTGGGACAGGCGACGATAAGCGTCGGAGGTATTCTGATCTCTCATACTGCAAACTCAAAAATCATCAAAATACATAAAATAATAATATACATATTTACACAGAATAACACATAAGTTATAGATATTTCCTAACACAAGTGTTTAGAATTTAGGTATTTAAAAGAACACCTAAATAGCTTAATTTAGTGGCTCTGATACCACCTTCTGTCGCAGCCCCGACCCTAACCTGGGTGCGGGAGCCGCGGACACAAGCCAGTGGTATCGGTGTTTATTAATTTGGCAGCGAAATTAAAACATCAGGATCGTAGTTAGGAAATAAATTCAGAGTTTGCACAACACCAAACTTTTATATTAAATAAATGGGATAAAACCCATATTTCATTTATAATATTTTATAGGGATAAACCTCTTCATTTATAAATATAACTTCACTTATTCAAGTATTTTATAGCCACTTTATTTAAGCCTTCAGTGCTTCATGGCTGGCTTCTAATGACTTCCCATCAAGTTACCTGAAACACGTTTTAAAAATATTTTATCAGCAAGAAATACTGGCTAGATCATTCCATATTACAAAAATATAATTTGTCTACCCAATAACTCATTCAGTATTTGTCATGTTGGAAGTTACAATGACCGTGGTCATATTACTATTGGCGTCCAATAGTAACGCTTGATTAGTAGTGTATACAAAACCTCACATACGGGCAGTAATTGTAGAATACAAAGACTTAATCACTGTAATTATAACTTCATAAACATTAAGAGTTTTTGTAAAGCATTTTGAATATAACGACTCAAAACTCTGAGAAAAGGAGAATGACTCACATTATAAACTTATGTTTTTCTACAGGCTTCCTGGTGATATTTTCTGATTATTTTCTTGAGTTCCTATTAAAAATATGCAATGCATGCGTGTTAGCATGATAACCCAAAATCAACTTATCAATACGTCATAAGACAGAACCCCAACTTAATTTACAAAGCATAGCCCTAAATAGGCAGCGCTTTGTGAATGCACTATGTCTGTAGCTTCCGTCCTGTATTGAGTCTTAGTTTATCTTGTTTTGTGTCTTAGTATTGATTAATGTATGTTTAGAATGTTATTTGTATTGAAACATAGGTTTTGTATGATGTAACAGTCCATTCGAACGGATGGACACAACCCATCCGGACGGATGCGCAGTAGATGTTTCGGGCGGATGGGTAAATCCTATAAATAGGAGTGCTTGGGTCTAGTTTTAGATAAGTTTTGCAATCTAAGGCGAAGCTCTGTCAAATTGTTTCCAGGTTCTGTAATTGCTTTCTACTATCAATGAAACAATCATTGCACGATATCTCAGTGTTCATCTCAATCTATTTCATGGATTCCGCACTTGCAAGTAGATTCTAAATCCGGTCGGAGCCTTCTGGACCCGAACACAGTCCTCACAAGTGGTATCAGAGCTTGGAGACCGGATTCGGAGAAGAATATCACGTGATATCAGAGTTTATCATCAGATCCAAGCCAATTTTTCTTAACCTTTTCAGACATAAAACTCAAATTTGACGAGGAAATCATGGACAAATTGGAATAGATTTTTGATATCTCATTTAAAATTAGCTTTTAAACAATCCTCTAAAGTTTCAGTCCAAAATTCAACTTAAAATGTCACACCCTGCTCGTAGCGGAAGCGCGAGGTGTGATCTGTTGGTTCTCATTGCATAACGATATAAGTAAACATACTAAATGAATAAAATATACTCCATCGCCATTACCATAATTATTCAAAAGATGCGCAACATACATTAAGTTTATAATTTACAAACCATTCAAAGAAAATAAGTTGTTATTATTTCATACATCCAAAACGAAAGTTTTAAACAATAAGGCTTTGTCCACTATAACACCGCAAAGCGGCAGTATAATAGATAAACCCTTCAAAAGATGGCATGGAGTCTTGATACTTGTTTCTTGAATTAGAATCCCTGACAAGGTCCATTAATTCCCTGAAATACATGTTTAAGTAGAAAAATCAACAAACGTTGAGCGACTTCATGCAGTTTAGTTGTGTATGATACATCCGAAAAATGTAGAATATGTTTGTATTTGAATCAAATATAGTATGAAAAGCGTCAATGAAATCGTGATCATTAATGTTTTGCAAGGACATTAATATGTTTGACGAAATAGGAAGCAAACCAACCCTAGACGATTTTAATTGTATCGACACCATGTCGTAGGGCAACAAACGCACTCCTAGTTAAATGAATGACCATGAGTGGGGCTCGCCAAAACCCATTAGATCTAACCCTTTGTTCCTTGATCCAAACTGGATTAATGGTGCTTTAGTTATGGCCCTAATTTCGCACATGATCTAAGGTGTTTCATTCCTTGACTTATCATACTTATTGTACATGTATTTTCCCCGATAGTTGTAAAGCTTGAAAAACATTTAAAATGAAAAGGGGACATGAACTCACAGTATCGCGTCAGTGAGTAGAAGTAAATATGATTTCACGTGCGGTGGTCCTGAACAGTGTTGCGACCTACAATTGTTGTTATATTTGTTAGACACTTTAGTCTTTGTAAATAACTTGAGTACAAGTCTTGTGCCTTAAATATGTGTAAGACTTGTATGTCTTTATTGTTTGTTGAACTTTGTATTAGATGTATTTATTGTTTAACTGTTATATATATATATATATATATATATATATATATATATATATATATATATATATATATATATATATATTTCCAAATATATATATAGGTAAGTAATCGTGTATCTTGTATGTCATATAGTCGGATCTAGTCCTCTTGATATCGTGCTTAGTATGAATCAATTGTATACTTGTATTTTTTTTTACAATTTATGTCATTGGGCTTAGCCCAAGAATTCATGTTATTGGGCCCAAAATAGTGTTGGGCCTAAATAGTGTTGGGCCTAAATAGTGTTAGGCCTAAATAGTGTTGGGCCTAAATAGTGTTGGGCCTAAATAGTGTTGGGCTTATGTTATTGTGTAACATTTGTGCTTGTAATCATTATGAATAGTTCTATTATCAATAAAACAATGTTATTTTATCCCAATGTTTGTTTGGTTGTGTTTTACATTTTTCATGTTTTGACTTTTGATTAATTTCAAACTCTACATCGTTTTCTGGAGAATTATACGCTAACTGGTGCTTAAACGTGCCCAGTTTAATGCGACAAATACTCCGGATCATCAACATATACTCAACATACCTTAAATAACCTTTACATAACTTAGAAATAAGTTTTGAAGGCTTTGGTATGGCAAAAACAAGTTAATTCGCTTACAGGGACTAAAATTGAGAAACTGCGAAAGTATGCCAATTTGAACTGTAACGAACTTTCCGGAACATGTCCATAAGTTAAACATACCATAAATATCCTTTACATAGCTTAGAAATAGGCTTTGAGGGGTTTGGTGTGCTAAAACAAACTTTTGGATCATTCAGGGACTAAAAGTGTCAAAAAGTGCACAAGTTTGCACTTTCGCGCATAACTTATGTTCTGAATACATCCGGACATCCAAAAATTTATGTAAGCATCCTAATATTATGCCTTAGTGTTTGGCATGAGAAAAATCCATTCGTCGCGTCATTTGGATCATCTTTCGCGCTTATGCGCATTCCGTCGTAATTAAGCGAACATCGCGATCGTACGGCCAAACGAACCAACATCCGGAACATTTTTGAGCATGTTTCATGTCCACAATGTTTAGGCATCATTTTAGGGCCTTAAAGTTGGCTTTACGGGCCTTAGAAGTGTCGGAAATGGCTTAAACACGCAACAGGGACCAAAACTGCCATTTTTTAAAGTATATGCAGATCAGACAGGCCCAGGCGGCCCGCCTGAGTTTCTGCATATCCTGACGCGGGACGCGTGGGACTAACAGACCAGATTCAATGTTTGAATCCACTTGCAGTTGGCCTTTCGTTCGTTCAAGGGGCAATGCCCTTTCACCCAATCAAGAGCCAAGGGCCATTTTCAGTAACCACAACATTTTGATAAGTGGACGCTTAGGATCGTGGCACGAAAATCAAGAAACGATCCTAACGGCTCTACTTTTCCTATAAATACCCCCCCCTTATTGCTAAAAACTCACACAATCTGATCAAAATGCTCTAAGTTGATGCCATTGCTTCATACGTGAGCTCTTTGATCTAAATTAGCATTCGGGGACCCTCCGTAAGTCTTCTTTCGTTCTTTTATTCGCTTTTCGAGTCCGAAAGTCAACGTTTTGTTGACTTTCTGCATTGACCAGCCTATGGTCAACAAGAAGTTCGTGGAACTTTATAACGTGAGCGTGATCACGATGATTATAGTCCGTAGTGACTATACCTACTAATTACCATGTTAGCTAGGCTCAGTGACGAGTCGTAGTTTCGGCCAAAATGTGTATTCTTGCATATTTTGTAACCAAACTACTCGTGAGCATCAAAGCCGTTTGTTTTGATGCCAAACCTGTTTTCTAAACTTAGTTAAGCATGTTCTAGCATGCTTAGCTCGTCACTTTTAGTATAGTGCTTATATAGGGTCGTAAGGTAAGCGATCTAAACCATCGCTTATACCTTCGAACCCGACCCATTTGGTCGATCATTAGGATCCGACCAAACACATTAGGTGACCATAGCTATAACCTTCCGAGGTTATGCCTTGTGGTCACGATGTTAGGCGTTCCGAACGCGTTCTACGCGAACGACGTGTTAGGGTAGCATAAGCTACCTAAACGGGTCGTGATGAGCCATAAGCACTTAGGTTAAGTTTCATTTTAGTATGTAGGCTTTGTTAAACCATATTACGCGAGTCTCCATACTCGTTTGGTTTACGAACCCGCATACTATCCGTTCCTCCGATTTTAGGTCCGGTATATTAACATAGCTACCTATTAGGTGCCGTTTGATATTCCATGATCTAGCATTGTTTGGTTATTACACAAGAACTCCAAAGCAAATCTCAGGTGAGTACATTGAACCCCTCTTTTACTGTTTTCTAAACTGTTTTGGGGTGAAACACATGTGCCTATCTGTTACATTCATGCTTTCCATGTTTTCACATCATATGCCTGCTATGTTGTTAGTACATTATAGTACACGATTTCATTACATTTCATGCTATGTATGCCCATTGTGTGCTTACTTAGTACATTGATTTACATTACATTTCTGTTGCATATGTTTACTCCGCATATGGACACATTGATTTACACGAACATTTCTGTTGCATACGTTTACTCAGCATATGGACACATTGATTTACATGAACATTTCTGTTGCATATGTTTACTCAGCATATGGACACATTGATTTACATGAACATTTCTGTTGCATATGTTTACTCAGCATATGGACACATTGATTTACATGAACATTTCTGTTGCATATGTTTACTCAGCATATGGACACATTGATTTACATGAACATTTCTGCTTCGTATGCTTACTTAGCATACTTAGTACAATTGTTTACATCACATGCCTTCACTTTGTTATGACATTTGGTTTGTTTAACATGGGACAATACATTCATTAACATTAGCTACGCCGTTCGTTAGTAGGTAGTGGTACCATAGGAATTGACATTTTGCATTTTGCCGTTCGTTGGTTTGTGCATTTTACATATGGTTTAAGTTGATACATTTTGCTTACCGTACATGATACATTTCGGGATACACATTACATGATTTACATTGAACATAAATACGTTGACATTGACATACACAGTTGGTGGTTGACATTGAACATAGACATTTGACATGATTTACACAATAACACTTGACAATTGAGTTATACAAGAACAATCTTACATGGTGGATGGTTTGGGTAAATGGTTTGAGTAACATGGAGTATGTAATATGATGCAAACATGGTGGATACGCCGCTGGTACTTCCTATATATAAATGTTTGTATAATATTACATATCGTAGCGTTACCCAAGTCATTTCAGTTTAGACACATTACATTGTACACAAATAACATACTTTTCAAAAGACATTATTGTCACAAACAACTTATCTTATTCAACTCATTTCACTTGGTTACTCGTTTAACCTTGCATTTATTTATACATATCATCTGATATTATCGTTTTTCAAATGGTTTACAAAGTAAGACAAATTACAAGGTTCATGACTGACTGTTATTAAACATTTCTTTAAACTCAAGTCATGAATCCCACTTTCACAAAACCTATGTATCTCACAGGCATTTTTATGCTGACGTACCTACTTTCACATGTGTTTTCAGGAGCTGTTCCATAAGATGTTGATCACAATACTAGGGCGGACCTGTGCCTTAGAGCCTAAAAATGAAGATAGGCTAGTTTAAATATGATATGAAGTTTGTATTTCTTGTTTTGGAACAATGTAGCACTCTTGTTTATAAATAAAATAAAACTTTGTATGCCATGGTTATGAAACACTTAATTCTGTCCACAACACTCCCTGACGTTTTCCGCCGCCGTTGCATGTTACACACGGTCGGGGTGTGACATATTGGGCCTTGGCCCATATGTTTGGTATTGGGCTTAGCCCATGAGTTTATGTTAAGCCCATTATGAAGATAAGCCCATTTGTATAAAATAGCCCATTTGAAAGTATAAGTCTTTTATTTTTATAAAAACATTTTTATAAAAATCACTAAGTATACTTTTTAGTTAATAAAAACACAATAGTTTTTATAAGTTTCAAAATGTCCTAATTTTGTTAATGGTAACATAATTTTTGTGTCCGTGTCGAAAGATCGCCTAAACGTCGTAGTAGATCCTCGGAATGGCGATATGTTCATAGGTTCGTCCGTCGTCCGATTTGACCATAATTTGTATCCGATTATTCGGATCGTCCGTAACTCGTTTTTAAGGCGTATCTATATGAAATCTGTGACAACCTTCACTAAACCAGGTATCCGTACGACTTAATTAATGACTAATTACTGCTTAATTACTGTGCTTACTTGAAATTACTGATGAACTGCTACTTGATTTCTGATACATGCATATTCCTGCATCATACTTTACATACCGTCACTACATTATTTACATGCTGAACCTTAGTGACAAACATGATGCACAAAAGCACAGTAGCACTATGAACGGATAACCTATTGAACATGCTGATAAGCCAGCATCAGGCAGATATTGCCTCTAAGGCCTGTATGAGCCAGAAATATTTCACTATACCCATAGTGAGTGTAGGGATACAAGGGTTGTAGAACTGCGTCTCTAGGAATAAGATTCAATGACAGGATGTGCCTAGGACATACACTAAGCACAAAACTCAGCACTTTAATTAACAATACAGCTTTTAGCTAACTAATAAAGTACCAAAACATGAGAAAAATATTACTAGACACTTTCCAAAGTGTCGGGAATAAGTTGTGTCACTAAAAATGGTATTAACGACACTCTAAAGCTTTGTTAAGCACTTTAACGGATTACTATCCAACCGAACAACCGGACTATACCCGGAACATGAAAATATTGTCATTAACATTATTTACCTTTTTCTGAGCCAGTTAGGGTCCCTGAATACCCTAACACCCGCCATTAAGCACAACGCACAACTAACCGAGTTAATACTTAACTAACCTAATCTAACCTAACTATTATCTAACTAATAGTTACAAACTAAGCAAGAACCCCCCCCCCCTTTAGAAACTGTCCCCATCTAGGGGGACATACCTTGTCCTCTTTGATTATTTTAATCAAAGATGTTTAGTATCTTTGTGACACAAAATCCATTGGTTTATAACTTAAATGTTGCCTATAAGATCTAGAGTTTGCACCATGATCTTCACATTTCACCGTTCAACACAAACAACTCTCTCTCTCTTTGCTCAAGGCTTCGGCTGAACACTCCCCTATACATCCATCCATTTTTCGATTTCCTTCTTCACATTCCAAGTTCATACAAACGTCAAGGATCACGAATAAGGAGGCTTGGTGTAAACGGAAGGCGAAGGACCTCATTCTCTTGCTTTTATCCACCCTATTTGCGTCTAGATTCTTCCCTAGCCTCGAGCTAGTGGTAAGTTACTTAAAACACCTTCTCGAACTAATTTAAAGTGGTTAAAAGGATTTGTAACGGTTGAAACTCGTAAACTTACAAGATGATGCATTAAAGTCTACTAAAAACACAAATAATGATGGTTAAAAGCTCATAAGTTGTGTAAAACTTGTAGTAATTGAATTGTGTGGTTATTTGGACCCGATCTATGTTGTGGTAGCTCGGATCATCACTTAACCCGGTTTGGTCATGATCACGAATCATGACAAAAGGTTGTTTTGGATAGAACAAGGGTTAAAAGGTGAAACTCTACCACACGCGAATCATGAACTTGTGTAAAAATGTTTTACTTATGGAATAGTGTTTAAAACTAGCAGATCTACGTATCTGCAAGTGGTATTTTCAAAGGACCAAGCGTCAAAGAAATCATGTTTTCTAAAAATGGATCTTACACTAACAAGCATGATTTTTATAAACCACAAGTGTGTAAACACTTGTGAAATGAAAAATTTCGACAAAATAACAATCTTCGTAAAAGATGACGGGAAGTTGTAAAGACGGATTTACTCTAAAAACAAGGTTCTTACAAGATCAAATTACTTTATATAAAGATCCGCTAAAAATGATGAGATTTACACTATAGTTTTAGAAAAACTACAAGTTCATGCGATTTATGCGATTTACATACTTGTCGACTAGTTTGTTGTGTCGAAAATTGTTTGATTGAATAAAGAAGTTGTTGAAATTGATTTTGTAAAAGAAAATGATACGCTTGAAAGCGTGGCCACCTCCAGTTACAGAGGAAACTCTGGTGAAATTTTTCTACAAACATAACACTTAGCAATATTTTCACTATAAGTGTTAGAAATATCTTTTCGACATGTTTTCGAAATATAAATTCCGCCATGACTTTATTTACTAAATATTCGGAGGTGGGATTTTCACAAAAACTAAACGTGATAAATACATATATTTGGTAAATATATTTTCACAACTTTGTTTATGATTATTTTGTGAAAATACATAAATATTATTTTTAGAGAAAAAATAATATTTTCAAACGTTAACAGATCCAAAATAATACGAACGCCTCTACGATAACTATATAAGTTACACTGATAATATTTATTACCACTCGAATGATAAAACGTAACTTACGCATTTTACGGAAATATTTATGAACGCGTATCTTATCAACGTATTATTTTTGGGAAAATTTTGTGAAGTAAAAATATAATATTTTTGAGAAAAATATTTATATTTTGGGATTGGAAATAAATATATATATTAAGTGAGACTTAATAATATAATTCGAACGCACATGTACTAAATCCCCCATCCTTGGGAAGGAGATTAATTACCAAGTATGCACAGAACGTAAACACGAAATAGTTGTCTAACTATTTCCTAAAACGTAAACCATAAAGCTAAGGCACGGCCGTCCGTCTGATAGAGTTAGTACATGTAGGTCGTTGCTCAGCCGCTTGACTTGGAGTATACTTGGTAGAGACGCACCGACTGTGAGTTCATGTCCCCCTTTTCTCTTAACTGTTTTCAGTTTTCTAAACTGCGGGGGTGAAATACACGTTACAATGATTATGAATACTTTATACATGGTATGGTTAGCGTAAGGAGGTTTGTTGCTTAGATCATGTGAATGGGTAGGCAGAAACTTGAGATCATTAATCCTCAGGGTAGGACCGAGGGGCAGGAGCGATAGATCTATTTGGGTGTAGCGAGCCCAGTCCCAGGCCCAGCATAACGGACCTCGGGATGACTTTGTACCCGACGCATAAATCTGCTAGGTTTGAGCCTTCCTACTTGCATTTCACACATATCAATGGCCTTGCAAACCATTGGTGATCTCTTTTTTCCTTAATTGCTACATACCAGGATTTTGATAAATACGAAGGTTTATTTACTCACCTACACATGAACTCGCTCAACATTATTGTTGATTTTTCAACTTACATGTATTTCAGGGAACTAAGGGATCTGGCACGGTATGGCACGTTTTCCCGCTGCACTAGTTTCCGAGGTCATCCAGGGTTTAGGGAATGTGACTCTTTCCTGGACAAGTCACAGTCCTTATACTGTGTTTATGTTATGTTTGTGTTGTTGAAAAATGTTATGGTTGTCAGGGTGTTTTCCCGTTAAGACAATGTTATTGTATTTGGTTTTTAAAACTTAATGGATGATCTTGCATGTTTTTAATTCATATAGCTTTGTTATGATTAAGCTATGGTATTAAGAAGTCACACCAAATTAACCGCGCTTCCGCAAAGCCAGGGTGTGACAGCTTGGTATCAGAGCTCTGATCATAGCGAACTAGGATTCCTTCTCGAGTCTAGACTATGATCACTATGGCTCTCACGAAAACATTTTTTACTGCATACCACTTAAGTCCAGATCCAAAACCTTTTTATAAACAAATGTTGAGCACATTTTATTTATTATTTTTAGGCTCAGTCTTGGAGGCTGAGGCTCGGTCTTGGAGGCTGAGGCTCGGTCTTGGAGGCCGAGGCTCGATCTTAGAGATCGAGGTAGATGTTTATTATTTTATGCTCAGTCTTGGAGGCTGAGGCTCGGTCTTGGAGGCCGAGGCTCGATCTTAGAGATCGAGGTAGATGTTTATTATTTTAGGCTCAGTCTTGGAGGCTGAGGCTCGGTCTTGGAGGCCGAGGCTCGATCTTAAAGATCGAGGTAGATGGCTAGTGAGACTAGGAAGAGTAGGCTCAGTCTTGGAGGCTGAGGCTCGGTCATGGAGGCCGAGGCTCGATCTAGGAGGTCGAGGTAGATGATAGAGCAGTCTTAGAGATTGGGAGAATTTGGAATGTCAGTCTAGGAGACTGGGAGGCTAGTGGGACTAGGAGAATTATGTGATTTCTTACTTGGTGACTTATGTGATTAGCTGATTGTATGACTGATTATTTGTGCACATTTGTGTTTATGTTACAGACTCATGGACTCGCCCGGTACAGGCGATTCGGACACCACTGGACCCATACCTGTAGTATCTGATGACCTCGCATCCTCAGAGCACGAGGTGCACACTTCTGACTATACCAGCACTGACGAGGACGATTTCCAGCCCTTCGCACTACCTGATGGTGCTGATGAGCCTGCAGATGGCCCTCCCATTGAGTACCTACCGTTAGTAGAGATTCCGGCTCCTATACCCTTAGCCGTTTATCCTGCGTATGACTTACTTCTTGACGCCGAGGCTGACGGCGATATTGATCTGTATGATGACGAGCCCATCGAGGACGAGATCCAGGGCGAGGCCCTTCTTCCTGCTGGCGATCTTCTGATGATCGCTGACGCTCCCGCCGAGGACTCACCCACGCACTCTCCGGTCCCAGACTCCTTTGAGTCTGTGGCATCCGCACCTTCCTACACTTTGAGCGCACAACACTTTTCGCATGGTTCAGATCCTGACCAGGCATCCTCTGTTGCCCCTATACCTAGCTTTGCTTTCGACCATGATGATGTGGAGGATTCCGATCCTATCTTTCCCCCAGGGTTCGACCCGGATCAGGATATAGAGTTTATACCTATGGATCAGCATATGGAGGATCCAGTCGACCCAGCTGACCCAATGGATCCCATCGACCCCGAGTTTGACTTCGAGATGGCTTTTGATGATCCCGAGCCTGCCATGGCTCCTGAGCAGGCAGCTGCTCTAGACCGTATGTTTGAGCATGACCCCGTACATGTTGGCATCCCTATTGAGCCAGTTATAGCTGACCCGCCTATCGATGATCACCTTATGGATGCTCCATTGCTGGAGGGTGATCATGTCATTGCTGCCGATCCTGTTGTTCCCCCACCTGTTGTTGATCACCCACTTATTGTTGATGCACCCGTTCACCCTTTTGTTGCTCCCCCACCTGATCCCATTCCACTAGAGCCCGAGCATGCACTGTTCGCGGCACACATGGATCCACCAGATGAGCACGCACAGCACGGGTGGATTCCTGCTGATGAGGATATTCCACCTATTCCCCCTCCCATCACTGATGCACGACATGTTGATTTCTCTTTTTCAGTTCCTCAGTTTACACCTCTAGCGCGACCTGGAGAGGGTTCTTCGGCCCATCCCTTTGGGCATGTGCCGACGTCTGTTCCTTTCATGCCACAGTTTCCATCTATTTTACCCCCTGTTTCCCCATTTCATGTGGCACCTTTTGATTCCACCAGTGCGCCATTCCTTTGGTCATCACCGCCTGTCATGCCACCGACGGACCCCTACCATCCCTTCCATGCGGGGCACACTATTGAGGACGTGTTGATGTCTTTCGTTTTTCAGCATGAGTCACACACGCCTTGCATCCAGGAGCTTGAGAGAGCTCAGCTGCCACCATGTCCGTGTAACGGACAGACACACTCTCCTTTGCAGCCTTCTCGACCTGTACCTCCGGATTATGCTGCACGCCTCTTTGCACTAGAGCAGCAGGTTGCTTCTTTCATCCGTACTCAGAGAGCCATGGAGGAGGACTGGCTCCAGTTACGTCGTTTGTTTTACACTCACTTTCCCCCACCTCCACCGCCATCTGTATAGAGCTCATCAGTGCTGTTCGGGTAGACGTTGGTGAGAGGACCGCGATTGCTTTTGACTGCACAGCATTTTTGGATACTACATGATGATTCTGACTTTTGTTGACATATATTTGATGTATTTGACACTGACTTGATATAGTTTTTGGACAGGGGTGATGTAGCCCCTAGTTCATTGATGATTGTATGACACTATGATGTACTGATACACTTACTATGTGGTCTCGATATATGGCAATCGCAGTATTCTCATCATATTTGATGCTTGATTGATTATTTATATGTTGGTAACATGGGATGTTGTGTGATTTATATTTGCGATATACTAACAACATGAGATGTTATGTACTATTATATATGTGCGTTTTATTATGGCCTGACCGACGTAAACACATCTTTAAAAGATGCCGCCGAGACGTCAAGAACCGCAGATGCCTACCAATCGGGCAGAACTCCAGCAGATCATTGCTGCTGCCATCGCACAATATGCTGCCTCTCAAGGAGGAATGAGTGGAAGCAACTCTGGCAACACTGGCAACAATAACAACCCACCTCATGGTAATACTAAGTCATTTAGACATACCATGACCTAATTGGATATCTATAGCAAAGATGCTAATGCCGTTCACATGTTATACTGTACGTGCAGGATGCACCTACAAACAGTTTTTAGACTGCAAGCCAGTAAACTTTGATGGCACAGGAGGTGCTGTCGCCTTTGTTCGTTGGGCTGAGAAAACTGAATCTATTCTTCGCATGAGCAAATGCGCACTAGATCAGCAAGTCACCTATATCTCTTGGCTATTCTTGGATGGAGCCCTATCCTGGTGGAATTTGCAAGTACAGACACTTGGTGAGGCTGCTGCTTATGGCTGACCTGGACCGAACTGAAGGAACTTATGCGCAAAAAGTACTGTTCCAGCGCTGAAATCCAAAGATTGGAAACAGAGTTCTGGCATTTAAAGATGGAAGGTCCAAAGATCGCAGAGTACGTTCAGAGGTTCCACGACTTATCGCATGTGGTACCCTACATGGTCACTCCGGAGTTCAAAAGGATTGAATGTTTTATTTGGGGATTAGCTCCTCAAATCATAAGCATGGTGACCTCCTCCAAGCCTGCGACTATTACTGAGGCGATTGATTTGAGCGTGGCTCTCACAGAGGAGGCTATTCGCCTGAACAAGTTTGATGAAGCTGAGCCAAAGAAGAAAGAGACTCATGTGGAGTCATCAGGAGGTAACAAGCGAAAGTTTTCGAACTTCAAGCAAGGCACTAGCGGTGTGGTTAAGAAAGGAGAAACAAGCACACCAGCTCAGGTTACAGCTGGTAGTGGGAAGAAAGGAAAAGGATACATGGGCACCCAGCCCAAGTGTAATACCTGCCAGCGCCACCATTCTGGCCGCTGTGGTTTGAAAGTTTGTGAAGCTTGTGGAAAGACTGGCCACTTGAAGGATTCTTGTTGGGCCATAGCTGTCACACCCCGACCACGTAGAACATACAAAACGTGGCGGAAACGTCGGGGAGTGTTGTAACAGAATCAATTGTTTCAAATCCATGGCAAATGAAGTTTCGTTTTATAAATCAAACATTAAAGTTTACATTGTCTAAACAAGAATCAAAGTGTACATAACATACATTAACTAGTTCTTGTCTCGTTTTGAGTCACTAAGGCACAGGTCCGCCTAAGTATATCTTGATAAGTCCTATGCATCATCTCCTGAAAACACATGTGAAAATAGGTACGTCAGCATAAAAATGCCTGTGAGATACATTGGTTTTGTGAAAACGGAATTCATGACTTGAGTTTGAGAAAATGTTTAGTCATGAACCTCGTATTTTGCTTTGTCTTGTAAATCATTTGAAAAACGGTAAGATCAAATGATATGTATAAATAAGAACAATGCATGGTTAACTGAATAACCATGTAAAAAGAGTTTGTATAAGATTTGTTGTTTGTAAATCAATGTCTTGTGAAAAGCATGTTATTTGTATAAAATGTTCTATGTCTCAAATTGAAATGATTCAAATAACGCTACGATATGTAATACCATACAAACACTTATATATAGGAAGTACCAGCGGCGTATCCACCATGCTTGTATCATATTACACATGCCTCGTTACTTAAATCACTTACTCAAACCAAACCATCAAGATGAAATGTTTAACAACGGTAGAAATGTTTATGTATAGTCAAATGGTTACAACGGTTCAAAATGTAGTATAATGTGTTCATATGCTGGATGAGCATATGCAACAGAAATGCAATGTGAAACAATGTACTACGTATGCACACAATGGGCGTACGTAGCATGAAATGTATTGTAGAGTACAACGGTTCAAAATGTAGCGTAATGTGTTCATATGCTGGATGAGCATATGCTACAGTGATGCAATGTGAAACAATGTACTACGTATGCACACAATGGGCGTACGTAGCATGAAATGTATTGTAGAGTACAACGGTTCAAAATGTAGTGTAATGTGTTCATATGCTGGATGAGCATATGCAACAGTAATGCAATGTGAAACAATGTACTACGTATGCACACAATGAGCGTACGTAGCATGAAATGTAAAGCAATGTACTAAGTACGCACACAATGGGCATACATAGCATAAACACAATGAAATCATGTACTATATATGTACTATCGAACATAGTAGTATATGATGTGAAAACCGGAAAGCATAAAAGTAGCAAGTAGGCACATGTGTTTCACCCCAAAACAGTTTGGAAAACAGTAAAAGAGGGGTTCAATGTACTCACCTGAGATTGCTTTGAATTCCTTGTATAATAACCAGATAATGCTAGAGGTCACGGGATATCAAACGGCACCTAATAGGTAGCTATATTAATATACCGGACCAAAATCGGAGGGTCGGATAGTATGCGGGTTCGTAAACCAAACGAGTATGGAGACTCGTGTAATATGGTTTAACAAAGCCTACATACTAAAATGAAACCTAACCTAAGTGCTTACGCCCCATCATGACCCGTTTAGGTAGCTTAGGCTACCCTAACGCGTCGTTCGCGTAGAACGCGTCTAGAACGCCTAACATCGTGACCACAAGGTATAACCTCGGAAGGTTATAGCTATGGTCACCTAATGTGTTTGGTCGGATCCTAAAGCTCGACCAAATGGGTCGGGTTCGAAAGTATAAACGATGGTTTAGATCGCTTACCTTACGACCCTGTATAAGCACTAAACTAAAAGTGACGAGCTAAGCATGTTAGAACATGCTTAACTAAGTTTAGAAAACAGGTTTGACATCAAAACAAACGGCTTTGATGCTCACGAGTAGTTTGGTTACAAAATATGCAAGAATGCACATTTTGGCCGAAACTACGACCCGTCACTGAGCCTAGTTAACGTGGTGATCAGTAGGTATAGTCACTACGGACTATAACCATCGTGATCACGCTCACGTTATGAAGTTCCATGAACTTCGCATCGACCATAAGCTGGTCAATGCAGAAAGTCAACAAAATGTTGACTTTCGGACTCGAAAAGCGATAAAAGAGCGAAAGAAGACTTACGGAAGGTCCCCGAGTGCTAATCTAGATCAAATAGCTCAGGTATGGAACAATGGTTCCAACTTAGAGCCTTAAGATCAGATTTTGTGGGTTTTTGGAACAAAGGGGGGGTATTTATAGGAAAAGTGGAACCGTTAGGATCGTTTATCGAATATCGTGTCGCGATCTCGAGCGTACACTTGTCAAATTCTTGTGGTAAGTCAGAACTTGGCCCTTGGCTCCTGATTGGGTGAAAGGGCATTGCCCCTTGATCGAACGAAAGGCCAAACTGCATTAAATGCAAAGATTTTTCTGTCTGACAGTCTCACGCGCCCCGCGTAAGGATTTGGTAAATCCTTACGCGCCCCGCCTAAGGTTCCCAGATCAGAATTTACAATTTTGGTCCCTGCACTTCAGAAACACGTATTTTGGCCCATTTTTGGCACGTTTAAGCCCCGTTAACCTCATTTCAAGGCTCTAAGATGAAGTTAAAGTGTAGGGGACATGAAATATGCTCAAAAATATTCCGGATGTCGGTTCGTTTGGCCGTACGATTGCGATGTTCCCTTAATTACGACGGAATGCGCATAAGCGCGAAAGACGATCCAAATGACGCGACGAATGGATTTTTCTCATGCCCAACACTAAGGCATAATATAAGGATGCTTACATAAATTTTTGGATGTCCGGATGTATTCAGAACGTAAGTTATGCGCGAAAGTGCAAACTTGTGCACTTTTTGACACTTTTAGTCCCTGAATGATCCAAAAGTTTGTTTTAGCATACCAAACACCTCAAAGCCTATTTCTAAGCTATGTAGAGGATATTTAGGGTATGTTTAACTTATGAACATGTTCCGGAATGTTCGTTACAGTTCAAATTGGCATACTTTCGCAGTTTGTCAAGTTTAGTCCCTGTAAGCGAATTAACTTGTTTTTGCTATACCCAAGCCTTCAAAACTTATTTCTAAGTTATGTAAAGGTTATTTAAGGTATGTTGAGTATATGTTGATGTTCCGGAGTATTTGTCGCATTAAACTGAGTACGTTTACGCACCAGTTTGCGTATAATGCTCTAGAAAGCAATGTAGAGTTTGAAATTGAACAATAATTGATATGTGCAAAACATACACATATTTATACAAGATCCCAAGCATGAAATACAATATTTCATCGGCTTGGTATTTGTTTGATGGTCGCGGTGACACAGGTGTCACAGTCTCCCCTACTTTAGGAAATTTCGTCCCGAAATTTATTCGTAGGAGTCTATTTGTGAATTTGCCAAATAACCACCAATGATATGTAAGGCAATATCTTGTCATTTCCTTAACGGTCATTCTTCCGAAACGAAAATGAACAGACGGGTCATTTTCAATGGTTGCTTCATCAGAATTGGAAATGAAGGATTACACAACGGATATTCATTTCCTCAACGGATAATCTTCAGAAACGAAAATGAACAAACGGGGTCATCTTCAACGGTTGCTTCCTCAGAGTTGGAAATGAAGTATTACACAACGGATATTCATTTCCTCAACGGATAATCTTCAGAAACGAAAATGAACTAACGGAGTCATCTTCAACGGTTGCTTCCTCAGAGTTGGAAATGAAGGATTACACAACGGATATTCATTTCCTCAACGGATAATCTTCAGAAACGAAAATGAACAAACGGGGTCATCTTCAACGGTTGCTTCCTCAGAGTTGGAAATGAAGTATTACACAACGGATATTCATTTCCTCAACGGATAATCTTCAGAAACGAAAATAAACAAACGGGGTCATCTTCAACGGTTGCTTCCTCAGAGATCGAAATGAAGGATTACACAACGGATATTCATTTCCTCAACGGATAATCTTCAGAAACGAAAATGAACAAACGGGGTCATCTTCAACGGTTGCTTCCTCAGAGTTCGAAATAAAGGATTACACAACGGATATTCATTTCCTCAACGGATAATCTTCAGAAACGAAAATGAACAAACGGGGTCATCTTCAATGGGTATTCTTCAGATTTGGAAATGAAGGATAAACGGATATTCATTTCCTCAACGGATATTCTTCAGAAGTGAAAAATGAATAGCTAGTTCATTTTTCCTCAACGGATGCTTCATCAGAATTGGAAATGAATAGGGTTAACTCTAGACACGTGACAGAACTTGCTGTGATTTCTGTGCACTAAATTCCATAATTATGTATGCATCCATAATTACGTAATCCCTTGCACAGTCTGCACAGTTTGTTTTGTAATGTTTTGGGGAAGGATATCAAACTTGTGACGAGGGTGACTAGACTTCCATCGGTTCCTTTTAATTAGATCGACAGGGGATCCTCTTGGTTAGGCCACCAAGGAGTCCTTTCAGCTATATCATCACATGATATCCCTAACCAGATTTTTGGATGAATCTGTTTAGCTAGACCACTCAAGGGGTCTAATTATGAAGTAGTACTTTATAATCCGAGGGACTTAACTATAACATAGAAGTCCATTGAGGATTTTAAGTAATACCTTTGGGCATCCTACTATGAATCTCTTGTACACGGATATGTAAGATTCTACGAAGATTTGGATAACATAATTTGGATCACACAACAATACATAAGGAAACACATAAGCACATAGTCACATA
Source organism: Helianthus annuus (assembly GCF_002127325.2). Lineage (NCBI taxonomy): Eukaryota > Viridiplantae > Streptophyta > Magnoliopsida > Asterales > Asteraceae > Helianthus > Helianthus annuus. The sequence goes on along the minus strand of NC_035442.2, from coordinate 71,474,619 downwards.
ATTGTTTAATTTGATCATAATTTGTTATTAACTTGTTATCGATTGAATACGGATATGGAAACCTGTCGACGGATCTCAATGTTCACTGGAATCTATCTGAGAAGATAGAAAGATCTCCCAAAATTCGATTTTTGATTACAAGGAATCACCACATTCGAATGAAGGTATAACAATTAAAGACTTACGGGAAATTCCTAGGTACCCTATTAAGGATTTATAGTGGTACCTTGGGTATTCGTCTTGTGTTGTAACCTGCGCCTTGTACTTCGTTTCCTTAGAATAAACGGGTACTTAGGAATTCCGTGGAAGACGCAAGCGATTATAGAATGGGAGAATTTTGGGGGTAGTTTGTTCTTCAAGGAATACGGTTCCTTGATTGTCGGTATTGCAAGGGATATGTCGTTTATACATGCAACCATCGAAATACATTGCAATGTAAATGAAAGATTTATTTATAAACAACGATATCAACTGTTCCTTGGATCTTGACAACAAAAGAAACTTAATACATAAGACATGATTATTTCTAAACGATGTTGTCTTCTAGTCAGTCGGGTGATCATCCTTGTGCTGGATTTGCATTAGCAAGCTTTGGGCAATTTCTTCGGAAATGACCCATCTCGCCACAGTTGAAACAAGAACCTGGTAGGAAACGACCTTGAGCGGGATTGTTGCCAGCTTGGTTTGGTGCAGCTGCAGCTGGGCAGATTCTTGTTGTATGGCCTATGAGTCCACAAGTTTGGCATTTGCGGCACTGTACATTGGCGTGATGATGGAGGCTACATTGGTTGCACAAGGGTGCAGTTCCATTGTATGGTTTTCTAGCAGGGGGTTGAGCTGGTTGGTTGGGGACGGCTTGACCATTGTGAGCGACCACGGCGAAGTTCTGAGAAGCCTTTCGCTTCCTTGACTTCTTAGGAGATTCAGTCTGTTCATCCATGGTCTTTGATTCCTCGATTGGGTTCGATTCCCCGGCTGATTTCTTGTCACCTTTTCGAAAAAGTTTATGCTTTCTGATCTGCGATTCAGTCAAGGTTGCAGATAGCTCAATGGCCTGACGGAGTGTGGTAGGGTTGCTACCAGTGACAATGTCTTGTACCGAGTCAGGCAGGCCGTCGATGTACCTTTCGATAGCCTTGTCGAGTGGGGCGACCATAGTCGGGCAAAGTAGACTCAACTCCTCAAACCTATCAGTATATGCCCTGTGTTCGCCACTATCTTGTTTCAAATCATCAAACTCCTTCTCCAACGCTCGTTGTTCATGACGAGGACAAAACTCTCTCATCATAAGTGCTCTCAGTTCAGCCCATGTTTGTGCTAGAGCAACATCTGCACCACGGTCTCTCATTACCCCGTTCCACCATGTAAGAGCCCTCTTCTGAAACACACTCGAAGAAAACTCGACCTTGCGCTTTTCCGGACACTGCACGTGGCGAAAGGTATTCTCGATGCTCTCGAACCATTGGAGAAGCCCAGTTGCTCCCTCAGAACCACTAAACTTGAGTGGTTTAGCCGAGTTAAAGTTCTTGAAATTGCATGTACCATTGTTGTTGTTGTTGGCTTGGTTCCATTGAGCAAAGAGATTTGGGAATTGAGCAGCCATCTGCTGCGCAATAATTTCTGCCAGCTTGGCAGTTGCTATCTGGTGTTCGCGTCGAGGAGGCATTCTAAAAGAGGAAAACATGAAAGGAAACAAATAAAATGGTATGGGTAAGAATAGGATGTTACAATCACTGACCATAATCACGGTTGATGGTCACTTGTTTGAATCATGAAGCAAACAAACAACACCAAGGCTGAATCAAAGCAAATAGATCCTCATAGTGTATCACGAAGACATGCTCGCCTATAAGTGGACACTCACCCCAAGAGTTCCCAGGTAAGAGTGACTGGTCCGATTATGTGGATTTGTACGAACACTCTAACCTTAGACAGAAAACCCAGGGTACAGGCATTCACCCTTCCAGTTCGCACGTGTTCACACTATTTAGGACCCAAAACTTTGACGGGAGTTTTGAAAATTCAAAGGGGTTCAAAACCTTATAACAAAGGGTTCAAAACCTTACAATAGAGGGTTCAAGACCTAGTAATCAATCATCCTAGAACGGATGATTAGCTTTCAAGGCGGTTTTGAAATTTATGTTCTTGTTGTGGTCGTCGCCTAAGGGTAGGTGAAGGTATTGTTTTGTGACTAAACGCAAGTAAACTCGCGTTAGGTTCCTAGGAAGGTTATAGACTAGGTCAAAGCATTACTAATAACCTAATTCCCTATAACCATTGGCTCTGATACCATCTTTTCTGTCACACCCCGACCACGTAGAACATACAAAACGTGGCGGAAACGTCGGGGAGTGTTGTAACATAATCAATTGTTTCAAATCCATGGCAAATGAAGTTTCGTTTTATAAATCAAACATTAAAGTTTACATTGTCTAAACAAGAATCAAAGTGTACATAACATACATTAACTAGTTCTTGTCTCGTTTTGAGTCATTAAGGCACAGGTCCGCCTAAGTATATCTTGATAAGTCCTATGCATCATCTCCTGAAAACACATGTGAAAATAGGTACGTCAGCATAAAAATGCCTGTGAGATACATTGGTTTTGTGAAAACGGAATTCATGACTTGAGTTTGAGAAAATGTTTAGTCATGAACCTCGTATTTTGCTTTGTCTTGTAAATCATTTGAAAAACGGTAAGATCAAATGATATGTATAAATAAGAGAACAATGCATGGTTAACTGAATAACCATGTAAAAAGAGTTTGTATAAGATTTGTTGTTTGTAAATCAATGTCTTGTGAAAAGCATGTTATTTGTATAAAATGTTCTATGTCTCAAATTGAAATGATTCAAATAACGCTACGATATGTAATACCATACAAACACTTATATATAGTAAGTACCAGCGGCGTATCCACCATGCTTGTATCATATTACACATGCCTCGTTACTTAAATCACTTACTCAAACCAAACCATCAAGATGAAATGTTTAACAACGGTAGAAATGTTTATGTATAGTCAAATGGTTACAACGGTTCAAAATGTAGTATAATGTGTTCATATGCTGGATGAGCATATGCAACAGAAATGCAATGTGAAACAATGTACTACGTATGCACACAATGGGCGTACGTAGCATGAAATGTATTGTAGAGTACAACGGTTCAAAATGTAGCGTAATGTGTTCATATGCTGGATGAGCATATGCTACAGTGATGCAATGTGAAACAATGTACTACGTATGCACACAATGGGCGTACGTAGCATGAAATGTATTGTAGAGTACAACGGTTCAAAATGTAGTGTAATGTGTTCATATGCTGGATGAGCATATGCAACAGTAATGCAATGTGAAACAATGTACTACGTATGCACACAATGAGCGTACGTAGCATGAAATGTAAAGCAATGTACTAAGTACGCACACAATGGGCATACATAGCATAAACACAATGAAATCATGTACTATATATGTACTATCGAACATAGTAGTATATGATGTGAAAACCGGAAAGCATAAAAGTAGCAAGTAGGCACATGTGTTTCACCCCAAAACAGTTTGGAAAACAGTAAAAGAGGGGTTCAATGTACTCACCTGAGATTGCTTTGAATTCCTTGTATAATAACCAGATAATGCTAGAGGTCACGGGATATCAAACGGCACCTAATAGGTAGCTATATTAATATACCGGACCAAAATCGGAGGGTCGGATAGTATGCGGGTTCGTAAACCAAACGAGTATGGAGACTCGTGTAATATGGTTTAACAAAGCCTACATACTAAAATGAAACCTAACCTAAGTGCTTACGCCCCATCATGACCCGTTTAGGTAGCTTAGGCTACCCTAACGCGTCGTTCGCGTAGAACGCGTCTAGAACGCCTAACATCGTGACCACAAGGTATAACCTCGGAAGGTTATAGCTATGGTCACCTAATGTGTTTGGTCGGATCCTAAAGATCGACCAAATGGGTCGGGTTCGAAAGTATAAGCGATGGTTTAGATCGCTTACCTTACGACCCTGTATAAGCACTAAACTAAAAGTGACGAGCTAAGCATGTTAGAACATGCTTAACTAAGTTTAGAAAACAGGTTTGACATCAAAACAAACGGCTTTGATGCTCACGAGTAGTTTGGTTACAAAATATGCAAGAATGCACATTTTGGCCGAAACTACGACCCGTCACTGAGCCTAGTTAACGTGGTGATCAGTAGGTATAGTCACTACGGACTATAACCATCGTGATCACGCTCACGTTATGAAGTTCCATGAACTTCGCATCGACCATAAGCTGGTCAATGCAGAAAGTCAACAAAATGTTGACTTTCGGACTCGAAAAGCGATAAAAGAGCGAAAGAAGACTTACGGAAGGTCCCCGAGTGCTAATCTAGATCAAATAGCTCAGGTATGGAACAATGGTTCCAACTTAGAGCCTTAAGATCAGATTTTGTGGGTTTTTGGAACAAAGGGGGGGGGGTATTTATAGGAAAAGTGGAACCGTTAGGATCGTTTATCGAATATCGTGCCGCGATCTCGAGCGTACACTTGTCAAATTCTTGTGGTAAGTCAGAACTTGGCCCTTGGCTCCTGATTGGGTGAAAGGGCATTGCCCCTTGATCGAACGAAAGGCCAAACTGCATTAAATGCAAAGATTTTTCTGTCTGACAGTCTCACGCGCCCCGCGTAAGGATTTGGTAAATCCTTACGCGCCCCGCCTAAGGTTCCCAGATCAGAATTTACAATTTTGGTCCCTGCACTTCAGAAACACGTATTTTGGCCCATTTTTGGCACGTTTAAGCCCCGTTAACCTCATTTCAAGGCTCTAAGATGAAGTTAAAGTGTAGGGGACATGAAATATGCTCAAAAATATTCCGGATGTCGGTTCGTTTGGCCGTACGATTGCGATGTTCGCTTAATTACGACGGAATGCGCATAAGCGCGAAAGACGATCCAAATGACGCGACGAATGGATTTTTCTCATGCCCAACACTAAGGCATAATATAAGGATGCTTACATAAATTTTTGGATGTCCGGATGTATTCAGAACGTAAGTTATGCGCGAAAGTGCAAACTTGTGCACTTTTTGACACTTTTAGTCCCTGAATGATCCAAAAGTTTGTTTTAGCATACCAAACACCTCAAAGCCTATTTCTAAGCTATGTAGAGGATATTTAGGGTATGTTTAACTTATGAACATGTTCCGGAATGTTCGTTACAGTTCAAATTGGCATACTTTCGCAGTTTGTCAAGTTTAGTCCCTGTAAGCGAATTAACTTGTTTTTGCTATACCCAAGCCTTCAAAACTTATTTCTAAGTTATGTAAAGGTTATTTAAGGTATGTTGAGTATATGTTGATGTTCCGGAGTATTTGTCGCATTAAACTGAGTACGTTTACGCACCAGTTTGCGTATAATGCTCTAGAAAGCAATGTAGAGTTTGAAATTGAACAATAATTGATATGTGCAAAACATACACATATTTATACAAGATCCCAAGCATGAAATACAATATTTCATCGGCTTGGTATTTGTTTGATGGTCGCGGTGACACAGGTGTCACAATAGCTGGCCAGAGAGGCCAGGGAGGATTCGGAAACAGAAACACCAACCGGGGCGGAGATCCAGATGCTTCAACTGGTGGAAATGGGCAGAGATCCGGATGCTTCAACTGTGGTGATCTTGGGCACTACAAGAGGAACTGCCTAGTGTTGAACCAAGCCCGTGGAAGAGTGTTTAATATTGAAGCAAGGGAAGCGCGCCAGGATCCCAATGTCGTTACTGGTACGTTCCCTGTAAACCAACGCTATGCATCCGTTTTATTTGATACTGGCGCCGATTATAGCTTCGTGTCGTTAGAGTTTAAGAATATGCTTGGTTTAGCCGCTAGTAAATTAGATATTCCGTACTCGATCGAATTGGCTAATGGAAAGTTGGTAGAAGCCAATGAAGTTATCAGAGGTTGTGTGATCGAATTGGGAGAGCGTGAGTTTGCTCTGGATCTACTACCAGTCCAGTTGGGAAGCTTCGGCGTGGTGGTAGGAATGGATTGGTTATCAGGCAACAAGGCTGAGATAGTTTGTCGCGAAAAGGTAGTTCGTATCCCAACTGATGATGGTGAGACAATTGTGGTACACGGAGAAAAGCGTGATACACCGTTAAGGATTATCAGCTGCCTCAAAGCGCGAAAATGTTTACAGAAGGGATGTGCTGCCTTTCTGGCACACATTGTAGATAAGAAAGCTGAAGAACCGAAGATCGAAGACATCCCTGTCGTGAGGGAATACCCAGAGGTCTTCCCAGAGGACTTACCTGGACTACCACCTCAGAGACAAGTGGAGTTTCGCATCGACTTAGTTCCAAGCGCCGCGCCTGTGGCTAAGGCACCCTATAGACTTGCTCCATCTAAGATGCAAGAACTGTCGACACAACTTCAAGAATTGCTTGACAAGGGATTTATCCGACCAAGCTTCTCGCCTTGGGGAGCTCCAGTTTTGTTTGTCAAGAAGAAGGACGGTAGTTTTCGTATGTGCATTGACTACCGGGAGTTGAATAAGCTGACGATCAAGAATGGATACCCTCTGCCAAGGATCGATGATCTATTCGACCAACTACAAGGCTCAAGCTTTTACTCTAAGATCGATCTTCGATCTGGATACCATCAGTTAAGGATACAAGAGGAGAGTATCCCGAAGACAGCCTTCAGAACTCGATATGGACACTACGAGTTCCTGGTTATGCCGTTTGGGTTGACAAACGCACCTGCTGTGTTCATGGATTTGATGAATAGAGTTTGCAAGCCGTATTTGGATAAGTTCGTGATTGTGTTTATCGATGACATCTTGATTTATTCAAAGACGAAGGCCGAGCACAAACAGCATTTAAGGGCCATTCTAGAGTTGCTGAAGAAGGAACAGCTGTATGCCAAGTTCACTAAGTGTGAGTTTTGGCTACGAGAAGTCCAATTCCTTGGACACATGGTGAATGGAGATGGAATTCATGTTGATCCCACCAAGATCGAAGCGATCAAGAATTGGGAAACGCCAAAGACGCCAACTGAGATCCGACAATTCTTGGGATTGGCTGGCTATTATCGAAGGTTCATTGAGAATTTTTCAAAGATCGCTCAACCATTGACGCTCCTCACACAGAAAGATAAGAAGTTTGATTGGGGAATCAAACAGGAAGCAGCATTCCAGATATTGAAAGATAAGCTCTGCAATGCGCCAATCTTAGCACTACCCGAAGGTACGGAAGATTTTGTGGTATACTGCGACGCTTCGTGTCAAGGATTGGGTTGCGTGTTGATGCAACGCCAAAAGGTTATTGCTTACGCGTCACGCCAGCTGAAGGTACATGAAAAGAACTATACCACACATGACTTGGAGCTTGGCGCAGTAATTTTTGCTTTAAAGATCTGGAGACACTACCTTTATGGTATGAAGTGTACAATTTTCACAGATCACAAGAGTCTACAACACATATTCAACCAGAAGGAGCTGAATATGAGACAGAGACGATGGGTTGAGTTGTTGAACGATTACGACTGCGAGATAAAGTATCATCCAGGGAAGGCGAATGTGGTCGCTGATGCCCTAAGTCGAAAAGAGAGGATCAAGCCCATAAGGGTTAGGGCTTTAGAAATGATAATTCAGACCGATCTTTCCTTGCGCATTCGTGCCGCGCAGAAAGAAGCTCTCAAGGAAAGAAACCTTGAAGAAGAATATCTCCGTGGGATGGAGAAGCTATTGGTACCAAACAAGGAAGGAACGTTATATTTTGAGAAAAGGATTTGGGTTCCTTTGTTTGGAGGTTTAAGGAAGGTTATTTTCGATGAAGCTCACAAATCTCGATACTCTATCCACCCTGGAGCGGATAAGATGTACCAGGACCTTAAGGATTATTATTGGTGGCCTAGGATGAAAGGCGATGTGGCTGTTTATGTGAGCAAATGTTTAACATGCGCTAAAGTGAAAGCGGAATACCAGAAGCCTTCAGGACTTCTGCAACAACCGGAAATTCCCAAGTGGAAGTGGGAACAAATCTCCATGGATTTTATTACGAAGTTTCCAAGAACGCCAAATGGCCATGACACTATTTGGGTAATAGTGGATCGATTAACGAAGTCAGCGCACTTCTTACCTATCAGGGAGAAGGATAATATGATTAAGTTGGCCGAAATTTATATGAGAGAGATCGTTACACGCCATGGAGTACCTCTCTCAATCATCTCTGATAGAGACGGAAGGTTCGTATCAAGAATTTGGCAATCCTTCCAGGAAGCTTTTGGCTCGCAATTGAATATGAGCACTGCGTTTCACCCGCAGACCGACGGGCAAAGCGAACGGACGACACAGACTTTGGAAGACATGCTGAGAGCATGTATGATGGATTTGGGCGGTAGCTGGGATAAGCATTTGCCATTGGTCGAATTTTCATACTGCAACAGCTACCACGCCAGTATTGGTGTCGCGCCATTCGAAGCTTTATATGGGCGCAAGTGCAGATCACCGCTTTTTGGTCTGACGCAGGTGATAGACAGTTAGTTGGCCCTGATGTGGTCCAGGAAACCACAGATAAGATCGCACAGATCCGAGATCACATCAGTGCGGCTCGTGACCGTCAGAAAGCCTACGCGGATCGAAAAAGGAAACCTCTGGAATTTGAGGTAAGAGATATGGTTTTGTTGAAGGTATCACCCTGGAAGGGTGTGGCACGCTTTGGGAAGCGTGGGAAGTTGAATCCGCGGTATATTGGTCCGTTTAGGATTTTAGAAAGAATTGGGTTGGTAGCATACAAGCTGGACTTACCTACCGAACTGAATGGTGTTCACGATACGTTCCAGGTATCAAATTTGAGGAAGAGTCCAACGCAAGATACCGTTGTCATTCCTACCGACGAGATTCATGTTGACGACACGCTCCACTTCGTTGAAGAACCCATTGAGGTTACGGATTGGAAAGTGAACAAGACCCGCCGGAGCAGTGTCAAGCTCGTCAAGGTTCGTTGGAATGCCAGACATGGTCCTGAATACACCTGGGAACGTGAGGACCGGATGAAAGAGAAATACCCCCACTTATTTCCCGAGAACCCTGTCACAACCCCAAAATCCACACGCGGAGTATCACCGCTTGGGAGCGTGACTGACCAGGATCAAGCCACCAATCATATTGAACATGTAATTAATATTAAGTAAAATAAATGTAAACCATCCATTCAATACGATAGGTGTTCAAAACATAACCATAGTTTCAAAGTGTAGCGGAAGCATAGTAAATAAACCAACAGTAGTTAATAGTTTTAAATGTCATAATAGTTCAACGTAGAGACCACGATCCTTGCCCACAACGACCCGCTTCTCCAGTGCAAACTCCAAGTACCTAACGATCTGCAAGGCATGTAACAGAATGATCAACAAACTAGTTGAGCGAGTTCACAGAAAGTAAATGCGTAATAGTAATCAGTATCTATAAGTATCCTTCACATCCGAGGATAGTGATCAGTATAAGTATCCTGCACATCCGAGGATAGTGATCAGTATAAGTATCCTGCACATCCGAGGATAGTGATCAGTATAAGTATCCTTCACATCCGAGGATAGTGATCAGTATAAGTATCCTTCACATCCGAGGATAGTGATCAGTATAAGTATCCTTCACAACCGAGGATAGTGATCAGTATAAGTATCCTTCACATCCGAGGATAGTAATATGGTAGTCTAGTCATAGTGTCAGTAGTGTATCTATTCAACCTTATCCTTTCAATCCCATTCCCAACACCCCGGGAATCCCATGCCTTGGTAAGAGTGTGAACTCACCTTGGTTTGCTCGGTATGCTAGGTTATGCACTCACAAGTAATTTAATCACGTCCTATTGTATGCACGTATAACAAATCAGTTCATGTTCACAATGATACGCATGCAATTTAATGTTCACATAACAGTCAGTTTGCATATCGGCACAACACGTATTATTTCACATTAAATCATCAGCTAGTGCGCACGAATACAAATGTTAACATTCATCACTAAGCATGGCATGCCAAATAAATCAAGCATACATTCCAACATTCAAAGTATGTTCATAATTATATATCTTTCGATCCACCCTTATCTTTCGGTACATTAGTGATCTTTCGATACACAGTTATCACAGTTATCTTTCGGACCAAATGTTATGTTTCGAACCTACCGTCATCTTTCGACCAACTGTCATCTTTCGGTCAACCTAATTATGTTTCGGTCAATGCTATCCTTCGGTCAATGCTATCCTTCGGTCAATGCTACTATGGTTCGAAGGACAAGTATCTTTCGGTCACAACAACTATGTTTCGAATAACTACCATCTTTCGATAAATATCAGTTACGTGTTTCCTAAATTTACTGAATTTGTTACATTGTTTCCAAACATAACAATTATCAATCAACAGGTTTCCAATTTCTCGATTAACATACAGCCGATCAAACGAGCATATTTCATATATTCAATCTCAGGAACCCTAACCGAAAATCATGAACAATAACCATATTCATTCGGATTACTATTAAGACATAACAACCTCATGTAAACTGATTTCATAATAACCCGATTTCACTAATATATCAACAAGTTATCAATCCGGAGCATACATCGTCACAGTAACATAACAAGCATCATTGAATCGATTTAAACTTATTATCATGCAATACAACTACAAGATCATCTTTATACGATTCATATCATTCAACATACAATCAATTCTAATCGTTCTAATCAAAGAATGTAATAATAATAACATCATTCAATCACTAAAACACAATCAAACACTAACCGGATTAGGGGATTGAAACTAGTGGGGTTTCGGGTGCACAAGAACTTTCAGCCGACTACAAGACTTCGAGAGAGAGAGAGAAGGGTATTAGGGTTTTTGAAACTAACAGCCGGTTTACATGCATCACGTATATAAACGTATCACAGGAATGGGCCAAGCCCATTAGAAAGACTGGGCCGAAAGATGTCGAAGGATAGAGTCCTTGGTCGAAGGATATGTTTCGAGATCCTTCGAACCGAAAGTTGATCCTTCGAATCGAAGGATATGTTTCGAGATCCTTCGAACTGTAAGTCATGTTTCGTGATCTAGACTAAATGTTTTAAATAATAATTCTAATATTATTTTCTACCACAGCAAGTAATCACATATAGGCAAAACGACAATACGTTTCATTAAAACACAACGCGTACAATTTCAAGTCCACAACTTCAAACAACTAAACAGTCAAAGTCAACGCGCATTTAATGCGAAAGTGAAAGTCAGAAACTCGAGTTGTCACATTATCCCCAACTTAAAAGAAATTTCGTCCCGAAATTTGGTACGCACTCACTGAGGAAGCTAGGTAAGTTACATCGTTCACTGGTTTTCCTGGGGTGTCACATCATCCCCCCGTTGATTTGGAATTTCGTCCCGAAATTCAGTAGTAGTAGCTTCAGCCTCAGAAGTGGATGCATTGGTTTCGAATAGCTGGGGGTACTTTTCTTTCATCTGATCTTCGCGTTCCCAGGTATACTCTGGACCACGCTGGGAGTTCCAACGAACTCGAACAAGAGGGATTCTCTTGTGTTTGAGGACCTTAACATCCCGGTCCGTGATTTCAACTGGTTCCTCGACGAACTGCAACCGCTCGTCGATAGTGAGTTCCTTAAAAGGAACTATAAGGGTCTCATCTGATAGGCATTTCTTCAGATTCGACACGTGAAATACATTGTGAACTGCACCGAGTTCTGCTGGTAGGTTTAACCTGTAGGCTACTTTGCCAATCTTTTCTAAGATTTCGAATGGTCCGACGTACCGCGGATTCAGTTTGCCTCGTTTACCAAATCGAACCACACCCTTCCAGGGTGAAACTTTCAATAAAACCCGGTCCCCGACCTCAAATTCCAATGGTTTTCTACGCTTGTCCGCGTAGGCTTTCTGACGGTCGCGTGCTGCCGCCATGCGTTGTCGTATCTGTGCTATCTTTTCTGTGGCGTCCACTACAATCTCTGGACCCGTAATTTGACTATCCCCCACCTCTGCCCAACAGAGAGGTGACCGGCATTTACGTCCGTACAATGCCTCAAATGGAGCGGCTTGGATGCTGGTATGATAGCTGTTATTGTATGAAAACTCCACCAAAGGGAGGTGTTTTTCCCAGCCGTTGCCGAAATCGATGACACACGCTCGAAGCATGTCTTCTAGAGTTTGAATAGTTCGCTCAGACTGCCCATCCGTCTGAGGATGATATGCTGTGCTCATGTCTAATCGTGAGCCGAAGGATTTGTGCATCGCTTGCCAAAGCTCTGATGTGAATCGTGCATCGCGATCCGAAATAATAGAAGTGGGCACTCCGTGCCTCGAAACAACTTCTTTCAAGTAGATGTCTGCTAGGGTAGAAAACTTATCCGTTTCTTTGATAGCCAAGAAGTGAGCAGACTTTGTGAGTCGATCAACGATCACCCAAATAGTGTCATTCCCACGCTGGGATCTAGGTAAGCCCGTAACAAAATCCATGGAAATTTCTTCCCATTTCCACTGTGGTATCCTGGGCTGCTGAAGTAGACCAGATGGTTTCTGATATTCAACCTTGACTCTCGCACAGGTTAAGCATTTTCCAACGTACGTAGCGATGTGAGCCTTCATACTAGGCCACCAATAAGTAGTGCTGATGTCGTGGTACATTTTATCCGACCCTGGGTGTACCGAATAGCGAGACTTGTGAGCTTCATCCATTACAAGTTCGCGTAAACCGCCATAAAGTGGGACCCAAATACGCCCCGTTACATAGTAGGCGCCGTCTTCCTTTTGTTCCATGCGTTGCCTTGAGCCGCGTAAGGCTTCAGCTTTGACGTTTTCGGGTTTCAGTGCTTCTAACTGAGCAGCTCGTATCTGTGCAGGAAGACTGGACTGAATAGTAAGCTGTAGCGCTCGCACGCGCTTAGGTAGAGTGTCTTTCCGACTGAGGGCATCAGCCACAACATTGGCCTTGCCTGGATGATACTTGATGGCGCATTCGTAGTCGTTCAGAAGTTCAACCCATCTCCGTTGACGCATATTCAAATCCTTTTGCTTAAGAATATGCTCGAGACTCCTGTGATCGGTGTAAATCGTGCACTTGGTACCGTACAGGTAGTGTCGCCATATCTTAAGCGCGAAAACAACAGCTCCCAGCTCCAAATCGTGCGTCGTGTAGTTCCGTTCATGAACCTTGAGTTGCCGAGAAGCGTAGGCTATCACTTTATCACGTTGCATCAACACACATCCAAGACCCTGGATGGATGCATCACAGTATACCACGAAGTCATCTGTGCCCTCTGGCAATGAAAGAATAGGTGCGCTGCAAAGCCTATCCTTTAAGTACTGAAAAGCGGTCTCTTGCGTATTACCCCATCTGTAAACGACACCTTTCTGTGTTAGCATAGTAAGTGGTTGCGCGATCTTGGAGAAGTCTTTAATAAATCGCCTGTAGTAACCCGCCAAACCCAAGAATTGGCGTATTTCAGTCGGTGTACGCGGTGCTGGCCAGTTTCTGATCGAATCAACCTTGGATGGATCAAAATGAATCCCATCCTTGTTCACCACATGGCCTAAGAAGTGGACTTCACGAAGCCAGAAGTCGCATTTTGAAAACTTTGCGTACAGTTGCTCCTTTCGAAGAAGTTCCAAGATAAGACGTAAGTGCTGGTCGTGTTCCTCCTGACTCTTGGAGTAAATCAAAATGTCGTCGATGAAAACGATAACAAACTTATCAAGATAAGGTTTGCACACCCTGTTCATAAGATCCATGAAGACTGCAGGCGCGTTCGTAAGCCCGAATGGCATGACAAGAAACTCGTAATGACCGTAGCGAGTTCTGAAAGCGGTTTTGGAGACGTCCTCATCCCGGACTCTCAGCTGATGATACCCTGACCTTAAATCAATCTTGGAATAGTAACACGACCCTTGCAACTGGTCGAATAGGTCATCTATGCGCGGAAGAGGATAACGGTTCTTCACCGTCACCTTATTGAGTTCGCGGTAGTCGATGCACATCCTGAACGTACCGTCTTTCTTCTTCACAAATAACACTGGAGCTCCCCAAGGCGAAGAGCTTGGACGAATAAAGCCCTTTTCCAAGAGCTCTTGTAGCTGCTTCGACAGTTCTTCCAATTCGGTTGGAGCTAAACGATACGGTGCGCGGGCTATTGGTGCTGCTCCAGGAGCTAACTCAATCTGAAACTCGACTTGACGATGAGGAGGTAAACCAGGTAAATCTTCAGGAAACACTTGAGGAAAATCACGCACAACTGGTATATCCTCCAGCTTCTTTTCCTTTGCTGATGCGTCAGTGACAAGTGCCAGAATGGCAGTATGCCCCTTTCGTAAACATTTCTGCGCCTTTAAGAAAGAGATGATGCCAACCACAGCACCACTCTTGTCACCTTGTACTTCGAGAGGTTCTTGACTGGAGCGAGGAATACGAATGTGACACCCCGTTAAAACACGCTAGCTTGGCAGTGGCTGCTTCAACTTTCGGGACGAAAGTTCTTAAAACTTGGGGATAATGTGACACTCTAGGTTTTTCCGTACGATCACCTTGTAATATTTTGTGCATATATGATTATTATGAATTGGAAACGTGATTTTTACTTGATATGTGTTGTGTATGTGTATTATATGTATATTTATATGAGAGCCGAAACCACGACCCGAGACCATGACTCGCAACCGGGCGGTTGCGAGTGGGCCTTTGGGCCGTAACCGGTTTGGGTCGAAACCCCCAAGCCCAACCCGAAACACCCCATGTATATATATCCCACCTTCTCCTCACTTTCCCTCATTTGTTACAACACACAAACCCACAACACTTCTATTCTCTCTCAACTAGTAACCTTCAACAACAACACCACTCTTCTTCCTCTTTCGGTTCAAGCAAGGATTTCGGACAAGGACTCGGTCAAGCTCGGATCACTCGGACACTTCATCTCCTCGGCTTCTTCCTTTATTTCGGCTCATTCTTCTCCTTCTCAACCGGTTAGTCATCATTATGTGCATAGGACTTATGTTGTGAAAATGTTTGGTTAGAAACATTATGCATGATTCTAGGGTGATTTGTGAAGAAAACTATATGTGAAAACCATTTATGTGTGAATGCTTGTGACATGTTTAAAATGATTAGAAAAAGGTAGATCAAGAATGATTATGGCTAACCATACTATGCTTCTTTGTTTCTTGCAAGAATGATGATGTTTAACATAAGATTTTCGGCTATATAATGTATGTTTTCTTGATTAGCATCATGATCTTGTCAAAATAGGTGATTTTCGGTTCATAAATATGTGTTTATGTTGGCATGAAAACCCTAGAAAACTATGAACATGGGAAGAACTTGTTTGAATATGGTTTGAAGATGCAAAAGTGGCAAAGTTTGATCTATCTTTACTAATATTCAGATTAGGCAAAATGTTTGTAGAAATCTTATTGGTTGTTTCCTATTTTGGGCCTGAATTCTTGGTACAAATTGGACTGTCATATCTGCATCATCACGTGTACATGAAAGTGACAGATTACGACTCGCAACGACGGCATTACGACTCGCAACCACAGCATT
Source organism: Helianthus annuus (assembly GCF_002127325.2). Taxonomy (NCBI): domain Eukaryota; kingdom Viridiplantae; phylum Streptophyta; class Magnoliopsida; order Asterales; family Asteraceae; genus Helianthus; species Helianthus annuus. The sequence continues at coordinate 71,459,015 of NC_035442.2, read as the reverse complement.
CCGACTCGAAACCACACGGTTGCGACTCGCAACCAAAGCATGACAAGTCGAAACCTCGAGATTGCGACTCGAGACTACGCCGTTGCGACTCGCAACCAAAACGTGATGACTCGAGACCACGGTTGCGACTCGCAACCACAGCGTGACAAGCCGAAACCACCAGGTTGCGACTCGAGACCAGCTGGTTGCGAGTGGGCTGTCCATTTTAGTTATTGGGCCATTCTGTGTTAACTTGGGCTATCTGTTAAGTGGACTATGTGTTGCTGTGTTCTGTTTGACGGTGTTACTGTTAGGGCCGGCCCAATAACCCATGACTATTACTTGTATGCATGTTATGTGCCTGTATATGTTCTTACGTGATTACTTGTACACCGAACCTGACCTATACCGGTAACCATGTTAGGACGTGGTGACCAACGTGATTGACAAGTAACCCAAACCTACCGAGCAACCCAAGGTGAGTTCACAACTTAAAAGCATGCGTCCCGGTGGTGTGGGACACGAGACTAACAACCCTATCCCCTGGTAAAAGGGGATACCATTTACATACCTTCCCTAGTCATTGGGAACAAAACTTACTTTTCCTTCCCGGGTATTGGGAAACCTTTTGGTTAATTACTGTTTATACGGATTGCAACTAACGGCACTAAACGAAACTCTATCACTCAAGTCCCTACTACAAATACCGATTAGTCGCCGGGTTAGGCGAACGGGTTATTAGTTGATAGCGCTATTTAGGTGTTTACCAGCCTCTCACCGTGCCCTGGTTTGGGACGGGCGTGAACTAATGAACTCAGAAATCCGTCAATGATGATAGAACATTGACATCGGGGCATCCTGCGGATACGCAACGGTTACCTAGTGTTCGGTATTGGAAAAACAGTTTAGTCGCTAACTTTTGGGGTAGCTCCCCAGGGCATGTATAAACGGATAAATTAACCGGTGAAACGAAGTTTTTAGTAATTAAAACTGGACAACTAGTGGACTCACTCAGCATTATTGTTGACCCCTTACTGCATGCTTTGCAGGTAACCAGTGACGATGGAGCTTGCCGCTTGGGAACGTGTAGTGTCTATTCACCCTTGTGTTGGGTGTTACCTTATTTTGAAACATGAACTTTGTTTTAAACTACCTTACTTATGCTTCCGCTACTTAGTACTGTTTTGAACCAAAACTTTAAACTCCGAACTTAATATTTGCTAAGCTTATGAATAGTAAGTATTACTTTTGTTATCAACTTAAGTATTCGGTATAATTGGTGGCTGGATCCTGGTCAGTCACGCCCTCGAAGCGGGTGTTATCCGCAGGTGGATTTTGGGGGTGTGACAACGAATAACTTTTTCTTTGCATAAGATCTCCGCGTGATGTTGGGATAACCAATCCATACCGATGACGACGTCGAAACTACCCAAAACTATGGGTATGAGATCAATCGAGAAAGTCTGACCCGCTAGAACAATACTACAACCCTTGACTACCTGTGCGGCTTCTACACTTTTACCATTGGCTAGTTCTACGACGTGTTTGGTGTCTAGGGGTGTTGGTGTACGTTTTAATAATTTACTCATTTTCAATGACATATAGCTTGTATCAGCACCCGAATCAAATAAGACAGTAACATAAATATCGTCGAGAAGAAACTTACCCATAACTACATTGGGATCATTCACTGCATCTCCTCGACCCAACACAAAAGCACGACCACGAGCTTCATTGCCGTTGTTGTTGTTGTTTCCCCCGTTGTTGTTGTTACCATTACCCTGATTGTTGTTGTTGTTCTGGTTCCTGTTCAACTGAGGGCAATGCCTTTTGAAGTGACCCTCTGCACCGCAATGAAAGCACCCTTTGTTACCCTGCTGCTGATTCTGCTGTGCTTGAGGTTGCTGCTGATTCTGGTTTGCAGGTCGAGCGCTTCTACAATCTTTGGCCTCATGACCCATCTTGAGGCATCTTTGACAACGAACCTTATTACACTGGCCACTGTGATGTTTGTTGCAGGTGTTACACTTTGGAAGGTTTCCTCGATACCCTCCCTGTCTGTGGCTGCCTGAGGAGTGCTGACTTGGACTCTGGTAACTGTCTGTCTTTCGCTGTTGAGCTTGCGACTGCACTGAAGCTGATCCCTTGCTAGAATCCCCATCCCATTTTCTCTTACTTTCACTGGGAGTAGCATGTGTAGTAGAAGCAGTAGCGGTAGCAGTAGCACTGATACGCTTAGGCAGTTTATTCTGATCCACTGCCTGATCGGTGATGCGATGAGCGAGACGCTGGATTTCCTGGATGTTGTTGAGGTTAGCCGAGGTAACGTGGCTCTGTATTTCTGGTGCCAATCCTTTGAGATACAACTCAATACGCTTGTATGGAGGGTCCACCATAGTTGGACATAACACAGCCAACTCATTTGATCTCTTGGTGTAAGCTTCGATTTCCGAACCAACCATTTTCAAGTTATACAACTCGTCCTCCAACTTGTGAATGTCTTCTCTAGTGCAGTATTCCCTCTTGATCAGTTCTTTGAAATCATTCCAGGGTGTGGCGTTAGCAGCTGCCAACCCTAAGATCTGCACTTGTGCGTTCCACCAAGTGAGCGCAATCCCTTCAAGTGTGCCAGTGGCGAACTTCACCCTGCGAGCCTCAGGGCATTCACACATTTCGAAAACCGACTCGAGCTTTTCAAACCAGTGGAGGAGTCCAACTGCTCCCTCCGTGCCACTGAACGAACTAGGACGACATTCCATGAAATTCTTGAAGGTGCACCCAGGTTGTTGCTGAGCGGGTTGACCTATTGTGTACGAATAGGGCAAAGTTAAGTACGAGAATTAATGTAGGATCTAAAGATCCTAGTGTCTATACTGCAGGGTATACTACCTGCTTGGGCGGCTGCAACTGCCGCAGCAACGAGAGCCTCTAGCTGGGCTTGAGTCATGGTAATTCGTGCGGCCATTGATCTTCACATCAAAGGCAACATAAGTGAGAAAGGTTCGCGAATAGTGCGATGACAGAAGAGTGTAAGCACATAAGTATTCTCATGCAATGACAAGTTGTGAGCAAAGTAATGTAAGCATACTACGAGCAAAGTTCTATGCAAATTCTAGCATGTAGGCAATAAACATAAACCTTATTACCTAGGAAGTTGAGTCTTGCACGTGGAGCGAAGCGTCGTTGTGGATCGTTGAGAGCACTGTTCTGGTTATAGTCTGGTTTTAATAAAAACGTTTTTCCAAATTAAAACCAAGTTCTCTATAACCAATGGCTCTGATACCAATCTGTCACAACCCCAAAATCCACACGCGGAGTATCACCGCTTGGGAGCGTGACTGACCAGGATCAAGCCACCAATCATATTGAACATGTAATTAATATTAAGTAAAATAAATGTAAACCATCCATTCAATACGATAGGTGTTCAAAACATAACCATAGTTTCAAAGTGTAGCGGAAGCATAGTAAATAAACCAACAGTAGTTAATAGTTTTAAATGTCATAATAGTTCAACGTAGAGACCACGATCCTTGCCCACAACGACCCGCTTCTCCAGTGCAAACTCCAAGTACCTAACGATCTGCAAGGCATGTAACAGAATGATCAACAAACTAGTTGAGCGAGTTCACAGAAAGTAAATGCGTAATAGTAATCAGTATCTATAAGTATCCTTCACATCCGAGGATAGTGATCAGTATAAGTATCCTGCACATCCGAGGATAGTGATCAGTATAAGTATCCTGCACATCCGAGGATAGTGATCAGTATAAGTATCCTTCACATCCGAGGATAGTGATCAGTATAAGTATCCTTCACATCCGAGGATAGTGATCAGTATAAGTATCCTTCACAACCGAGGATAGTGATCAGTATAAGTATCCTTCACATCCGAGGATAGTAATATGGTAGTCTAGTCATAGTGTCAGTAGTGTATCTATTCAACCTTATCCTTTCAATCCCATTCCCAACACCCCGGGAATCCCATGCCTTGGTAAGAGTGTGAACTCACCTTGGTTTGCTCGGTATGCTAGGTTATGCACTCACAAGTAATTTAATCACGTCCTATTGTATGCACGTATAACAAATCAGTTCATGTTCACAATGATACGCATGCAATTTAATGTTCACATAACAGTCAGTTTGCATATCGGCACAACACGTATTATTTCACATTAAATCATCAGCTAGTGCGCACGAATACAAATGTTAACATTCATCACTAAGCATGGCATGCCAAATAAATCAAGCATACATTCCAACATTCAAAGTATGTTCATAATTATATATCTTTCGATCCACCCTTATCTTTCGGTACATTAGTGATCTTTCGATACACAGTTATCACAGTTATCTTTCGGACCAAATGTTATGTTTCGAACCTACCGTCATCTTTCGACCAACTGTCATCTTTCGGTCAACCTAATTATGTTTCGGTCAATGCTATCCTTCGGTCAATGCTATCCTTCGGTCAATGCTACTATGGTTCGAAGGACAAGTATCTTTCGGTCACAACAACTATGTTTCGAATAACTACCATCTTTCGATAAATATCAGTTACGTGTTTCCTAAATTTACTGAATTTGTTACATTGTTTCCAAACATAACAATTATCAATCAACAGGTTTCCAATTTCTCGATTAACATACAGCCGATCAAACGAGCATATTTCATATATTCAATCTCAGGAACCCTAACCGAAAATCATGAACAATAACCATATTCATTCGGATTACTATTAAGACATAACAACCTCATGTAAACTGATTTCATAATAACCCGATTTCACTAATATATCAACAAGTTATCAATCCGGAGCATACATCGTCACAGTAACATAACAAGCATCATTGAATCGATTTAAACTTATTATCATGCAATACAACTACAAGATCATCTTTATACGATTCATATCATTCAACATACAATCAATTCTAATCGTTCTAATCAAAGCATGTAATAATAATAACATCATTCAATCACTAAAACACAATCAAACACTAACCGGATTAGGGGATTGAAACTAGTGGGGTTTCGGGTGCACAAGAACTTTCAGCCGACTACAAGACTTCGAGAGAGAGAGAGAAGGGTATTAGGGTTTTTGAAACTAACAGCCGGTTTACATGCATCACGTATATAAACGTATCACAGGAATGGGCCAAGCCCATTAGAAAGACTGGGCCGAAAGATGTCGAAGGATAGAGTCCTTGGTCGAAGGATATGTTTCGAGATCCTTCGAACCGAAAGTTGATCCTTCGAATCGAAGGATATGTTTCGAGATCCTTCGAACTGTAAGTCATGTTTCGTGATCTAGACTAAATGTTTTAAATAATAATTCTAATATTATTTTCTACCACAGCAAGTAATCACATATAGGCAAAACGACAATACGTTTCATTAAAACACAACGCGTACAATTTCAAGTCCACAACTTCAAACAACTAAACAGTCAAAGTCAACGCGCATTTAATGCGAAAGTGAAAGTCAGAAACTCGAGTTGTCACAAACCCTGCGACTAGAAGCAGAACTTAAAATTTCGCGACGAAATTTTTCTAACGGGGGGAGAATTTGACAACCCTCACTAAACCAGGTATCCGTACGACTTAATTAATGACTAATTACTGCTTAATTACTGTGCTTACTTGAAATTACTGATGAACTGCTACTTGATTCCTGATACATGCATATTCCTGCATCATACTTTACATACCGTCACTACATTATTTACATGCTGAACCTTAGTGACAAACATGATGCACAAAAGCACAGTAGCACTATGAACGGATAACCTATTGAACATGCTGATAAGCCAGCATCAGGCAGATATTGCCTCTAAGGCCTGTATGAGCCAGAAATATTTCACTACACCCATAGTGAGTTGAGTGTAGGGATACACGGGTTGTAGAACTGCGTCTCTAGGAATAAGATACAATGACAGGATGTGCCTAGGACATACACTAAGCACAAAACTCAGCACTTTAATTAATAATTCAGCTTTTAGCTAACTAATAAAGTGCCAAAACATGAGAAATTTGTTAAACACTTTAACGGATTACTATCCAACCGAACAACCGGACTATACCCGGAACATGAAAATATTGTCATTAACATTATTTACCTTTTTCTGAGCCAGTTAGGGTCCCTGAATACCCTAACACCCGCCATTAAGCACAACGCACAACTAACCGAGTTAATACTTAACTAACCTAATCTAACCTAACTATTATCTAACTAATAGTTACAAACTAACCAAGAACCCCCCCCCCCTTTAGAAACCGTCCCCATCTAGGGGGACATACCTTGTCCTCTTTGATTATTTTAATCAAAGATGTTTAGTATCTTTGTGACACAAAATCCATTGGTTTATAACTTAAATGTTGCCTATAAGATCTAGAGTTTGCACCATGATCTTCACATTTCACCATTCAACACAAACAACTCTCTCTCTCTTTGCTCAAGGCTTCAGCCGAACACTCCCCTATACATCCATCCATTTTTCAATTTCCTTCTTCACATTCCAAGTTCATACAAACTTCAAGGATCACGAATAAGGAGGCTTGGTGCAAACGGAAGGCGAATGTGACAACCCGAACTTTCAAGATAAGTGGCGGTTAAGCGTGCGATTATAACTTCTCGTTATTTCTCTTTTATGTGTTATATGTTCTGTACTGGTAATATTCTGTTAAGCTTAAACTAGAACGTACGATGACTCTACGTGTTGCTACACACTTAGTTACACTGAGATATGCGGGCCGCACCCACCTCAACTGCTATTGGGCTGCCATTTTATTACCTAACCTGACCCAATACCCTTAGATTAACTCTTTGTGCTTGCAACTCCTTGGACCAGCCCACTACCCCTAAACAAGTCGGCCCCAACCTTCCTTTTCTCCTTTTATACGTGAACTAGATATTGTGTTGTAATTTGTTGCTAACCCTAAAACAACCTCCACCCCTCACTTGGATCGTGAAGGCAGACGGTACACCCCCCCTCGTGATTACCATCGCCTGACCCTCCATAATTCTTCGGTTAGTATATCAAACCTTTGTATTAATTTGTGTGTGGTTCTTGATGATGACATGAACATATGATAAATACTGGCGGATTATTGTTGATGAATTGTTAATATAAACAACATATTCAGAGTATGTTAATGATGAAAAATCGATGAAGCGGACGTGTATATCTTGTTTATGTGTATATCTCGTACGTATGTGCATCTTGTTTATATGCGGGCTGATTGACGTGAGGTATTTATACATGATATATGGATAACGGGTGATTAATGTATTAGGGTTATGAAAGGGTAATCAATGAATTAGCATTACAAACCTGCTATTAGTTGTGTAACAGGGTGTTACGATCTCAAGTTACCATTGTGTTTGATAAATCTGAATTAAGTGAGGGTCTGAATCAAATCGGAATCGGTTATAACTGATTTTAATGGGTATATTATAAATGAGATGTTATTGGCCGCACTGCTCCACATAATCGGTGGTTGGGCCGCATGTTCATGTAAATGCCGATTTAGGCTGTTAGGTTGTTGCTTACCTTGTATGTTGTGATATGAAGTTGTATTTAACCTGAATGAACAGTGTGTTAATGTGATGATTTTATGATTTATGATGCTAGAATAGTTCATAATAATGGGTATGTATGGAACGAAGATGATCACAGAATGTTTGAATATAGTTGTCTACCACTAATCCCTTGTGCATGTGTTTGTGAATGTGCATGATAATGGAATTGTATTGCACATGCAAATGTCTGACAACCTCACAACTATCTTAATCACTATTGGACCTCTTAACATGCATGTTTATCAAACACTTATGAATTTTGAGTTATGGTGCCGAAATATATCATGCAATTATCAATGTGCTTTAATTGTCTCTGATTGCGATTGTTGATGTTTGAGCCAAACATAAATCACATGGGTTACTACTCAATTGTTCTCGTATAGTATATTTGATAAGGGGTAGTTATGTGCACTTATTTGAAAACAGGTGGGCCGCACAAGTTTTAGATGGGTCATTAACTTAATTGTTACACATATTCTGGTATCAAAGAACTAAGAATTGTGTGGCTTGTACATAATGAAATCATGGTGTGAAATTGTTTGTGAACAGAACACCTGCTAAGAGACTACTTGATGATAGTAGGATGACATGTTAACTGTTATGACTTGAGCTGTATGTGTGTCACTTATACATTAAATTGTGTGATATGTGATTAATGTATACGTGAAGCAATCGTACGTGAAATATGTAGCATATGGGTGCACCTGAAACTGGTCACTATTGGTAACCGTGTTAGGATGTGCATGACCAACTGTGAATCAAGTAACTAAGCTTACCGAGCAAACCAAGGTGAGTTCACTGCACTTTTCTCAGCATGCGTCCCGGTGGTTTGGGACATCTGGTAAACGTTTCTGAAGGGAATATTGGGTAAACTGTTTAATTCGGATGTTGGTTATTGAACACAGTATAAATCATGTAAGACCCCCTACATCTACCGTGTTGCTGAAGAAGCAACGAGGTATTTAGTTGATAGCGCTATTAGGTTTGGCACCCTCACATCGGGCCGAAAGGACGGGCGTGAACTAATTACCTGGACTTCATGACCAATGCCTAGTTAGAGGCATTGGGGTTGGGCATTCTCATCGTGTACATATAAGACCCCTTACATCTATTCAAGGTTGTTTGATACCTTGACCTCATGACCAATGCCTAAATGGAGGCATTGGGGTTGGGCATTCACATCTAGTCGCCACATACGGTAATCGAGTTAATAACAACATCAAGTCAATCTGTTAAACTGTTTTATACATGTATCTGGTAAACTAAACTCGTTAACAAAACTTTGAACTCACCAGCGTAGTCTGACACACTTGTTTGCATGCTTGTAGGTCGTTAGATGTTTTGCATTGGAACTTGCTGTCTGGAGTAGCTGGAGTAGTCATGGGTCGACTGGAGGGATTTATGCTATTGATTTCTTGATACTATATATTGGTTTTTGAACTGTTTGACTTTGTTTAACTTTGCTTCCGCTGAATACTTTGGTTTTCACTTAAACTTGTTGATGGTATTGTATTAATAATTAAGGATTTTATTTTGAAACTTATACGTGTTCAATGTAATTAGTGGCTCGTTATTGGTATGTCGCACGCCTAACAGGGACATTCCCTAGGTGGTAAATTGGGAGGGTGTGACAGTTTGGTATCAGAGCCACTGGTTATAGTGAACTTGGTTTTAAAACGTTTTTATAAAACCAGACTATAACCGAACAGTTTTGACAACAAGGAATACGACCATGACACTCAGCTCCAAATTGCAAGGTTCGTCTTTCGTATACTCGTTGTACTACGTAACTAGTGGACACTTACATATGATATTGCATGCTGGTGCACGTTAAACACGATAGTATGAACTTACGTATCCCTTGCACGTGCTATATGACTGATAGGGTGGTAATTCCCTAAACATTCGTGACTTATGTTATGTGATGCTCTTTGTTTACTATTCGAGTTGGGGGAACCATTCGACATGAGTTAGGAGGAGCTGAGATGAGCATGCAAATCACAATATTATTGTGGGTGCACACATAATAATAATGTGGGGTGCATGCGAGTCCCAGTGAGGCTTAACAAGTGAAGGAGGGGTTCCGCTTTGTTAATTGATCAGTGTGAAACGTAACAAACTAATAGGAGTCATAACAGCGATCGTCTCCTACTCAAATGTGACTTTCTCATCTCTCTTTGAATCCTTTTGAATTCGCAATGCTATCGAGTATTACTTGAACGTCCCCTTTGAACGCCTAGCGAACTAATTAGAATGTTAGGTGCTTGTACGAACGTCCCTGAGTGGATGTTGCAGCGTCCATGATTGGTTTATACCCCTTTTCTTTCCCCCTCACTCCTCTTTGTTGTTGGAACTCAATATACTCACATCTCAGACCCTGAAGGGCGGTCACACCTGCAACACTCTAGAAACCTACCGTGTTTTACCCAGTCAACTTGTAAGAACGATGGGCATAAGGGTAAATTTAGTACTCTACCGACTTCAGCATTTGAACGACTCCAATTATTGACAATGAACAACAGCGATTTGACTCCAATCGAATCCTTTACCCCAGCCAGCGACTCATGGGAGTCAACTCTTACAAACCAATCGGGACAAAATCGATGACGTTTGACTGTAGAGCGGACTGTGTAACCGCCCACACCATGGGTAGTGCCTTGGGGCGTGGCACGGAATGTTAAAAGATGGAACTTGTTGGTGAAAGGACGCAGGACACCGTTACAGGAAACAATATTAGAGGCAACAGTCGCGACAACATCAAGGTACCCGTGATCGTAGCATACAGAATGGAAACAAAGGTGACCTCGACAAGGATTGACTGTGTTAAGTCAAGGTGACGACAACCAAGGGAAGGACGACAGTACTGGAAATTCTCGTGATGAAAACAACACTGGAAGAGGAGCTCATGGAAGGACATTTAATATTTGGCATAGGCTATACCAGGTGTAATAGCAACACGATAGCTTGGATGGGTAGCTATTCGGCTTCGTCTCTGTTCTATTTAACCCTGATGCTTCTTGAAACCGAACCTGTTGTGGAGTCGGCTGATGCAAGTTAATTGAAGCCTTATATGTTCGCTGGATGCAAACTCGACCTTGGGGGACAATTGTTCGACATCGACCTTCCTTCTACTGCCCCTGATGGTTACAATGCAGTAGTTAGTGTGGATTGGTTATTCAGAAATCGCGCAGACATACCTTGTGAGGAGAAAAATTTGTGTGGAGAATCGTTATTTGTTCTAAAGCAAGAGAGTGGTGCAAAGGTTAGCGCCATATCAGCTATGAGTGCCCAGAAGTGTCCACGGAGGGATCACCCTGCTACGTTAGCAACCGTTACTGATGTTGAGGCTAAGGAAAAGAGGATCGAGGATCCACCAATTGTTCGTGATTCCCCTCAGTGTGCTACCCGAGGAGCTTACAGATTTACTTCCACCACTGTTAGGCAGAATCTCAGTTTGATCTCACGACAGGGGCAACCCTGATTACTCGTGCTACATACCGTCTTGCACCAGGAGGGTTGCAAGGACTATCTACAGGAGCTGTTGGACATGAGTTTTATTGGACATAGTTTTGTTCACTTTGGGGAGCCCCAGCTATATTCGTGAAGATAAATATTTTTTTCGTATGTGTACTGATTATCCAGAACTCAGCATGGTGACAATCAAGAACTGTTTGCCTCGACCATGTATTGACGGAAGACCAAGAGGAGAATGTTCCTGAAACGACACATTGAACGCAATGCGGCCATTGCGACTTTGTACACCATGACCATTGAGTTAATCAACACACCAGCAACTTTATGGACCACATGAATCGACTGTATTTATGGATGACGTTCTGGATCATTTCCAAGAGGAAGGAACATCACAGACAGCTTTGTATCTTATTTGAGGGCTTCTGAGGGAGGAGCCACACCGCGCAAAGTCTTGATAAATGAAACTTCGGAATTCGAGGGGTAACCATTTTGGATCATATAATCAACGAAGTGGAAATGCACGTGAATCTCGCTAAGGCCCGTTCGAGGATACAACAATTTCTTGGTCTCGCTTGATGATATCGCAGATTAATCGAAGGATTTGCGGAGGTCGCGTAGCTTGAATCTCTTTACCACAGCCGGGTGCTGCGTTCGTGAAAGACAGGACATGAGGACGTCTTTTCAGCTTTCAAATCCCAACTCTGCAATGCACTGGGCATCGTTTTTACATGAGGGTGCAGGTAATTCAGTGGTATATCATTATGGTCTGAATCAAAGTCCCAGTTACACGTCGACGCAACACGGGAGAGTGATGACTTACATAATGGAGTTACAAAGAGGAACTGCATGACACACAACCGGTGGTGGAAACCGTGGTCTTTGGATTCACTTTGGGGCAATACTTGGACGGTACCGAAAGCGCTACTTAGACCGATCACAAGGGCCTCTAATGGACCCTGGATTCGAAAGAGTTAAATCAGTAAATGGCATCGTGAGATAGAACTTTTGGGAGGATTACGGCTGTAGGACTTGAACGTGTATGAGCTTTGCAGCTCACTATCGACTCTAACTTACCTGATCAGACTCGCTCCGTTCGAACTGGAAGAGAATTTTCAAGTTGAACCCATGTGGGGTATGGAGAAGCAACCTCTGTCAGGACGGAAGATATTCGCTACCTCAAAGAACGAGTGTGGATCTCATTACATGACAACCTTAGGAAACTTGTGATGGGCAAAACATACCAGTTTCGACATTCTAGATATCTGGATTTTAATGAGAGACATTAGGGTCTGTAAACCTTGTGCTGGCGATCGGGCATGAAGGCCCACCTAGCTATGCATGGGAATGATGTTTGACTAGTCGGAAGGTCAAGGTAAAGTATCAGCAACCAGAAACAACCATATGGAAATGAGAACAGACTGCCGTGGAATCTGGAGCTAGACTACTTATAACTTGAAACAGAAACAGTATCACTTGGGTGATAATTGATTGTCTCACGCTACCAACACGCCTTCTTGCAATTAAGGAAACGGACGAGTTATCCCAGCTGTGAATGAACCTCTGAGAGAGGCGACTTTTAGGCACGAGGTGCCAACCCCTGTTACCTCCGATTTCGAACTATATATATAATTCATGACAGGCAATATCCCACATCCTTGGCTCACGTCTAGACATGAGCATTACTTATCGCTAAAGGATAACCGGACGGAGTAATGGACCATGCACATGCATGAAGACATGCCGTGAGCATGTGCGTCAATGACTTTGGTAAACCTTTGGAAGGACACTCATCTTTGGTTGAGCTCCACTGTAGCCGTTACCGTTTTAGTATGCATACAACTCTGCCTGGGGCGTGCATGGATTGTAATGCCAATCTCCTTGTTGGTTAAGGTGGGTGACAACTTACTCACAGGTCCAGGACTTGCACCCAAAACTCCTGAGAAGATTGTTTATATTGGAAATCGTGTGGCGAAAGCACGTGACCGCCAGGAAAGCGGATAAGCGTAAAAACCACTGGGAGTTGTTGCAGGCGATCGTATTATGTTGAAAGACTCACCCTGGGAGGGTGCGGTACGCTTTGGGGAGCATGACAAACTTAATTTACATTACGTTGGGTCGTTCAAAGTTTTGGAAGGAATCGGCAAGGTTACCTATTGACTTGAGTTACCCGACGAGTTTGGTAACGTTCACGATGTCTTTCATGTCTCAAATTTAATGAAATGTTTGTCAGGGGAAACACTTATGGTATTCTTTCAAGAACTGAACATCGACGACAAGTTTCAGTTTTCCGAAGAACTCATCGAAATCATGGACCGGGAGGTTAAGGTTCGTAAGCCTAGTCGGATTCCAATCATGAAAGAGTTCGAGACGTGGACCGGAGTTCACATGGGAATGCAAGGATCGGATGAAGCTCAAGTAATCTCTACTGTTTAAGACTGTTAAATCAATTCTGATGCAACTGGTGAATTTCGGGACGAAATTTCCTTTCAAGTTGGGGATGATGTGACACCCCAGGAAAATTAGTAAACGATACAACTTACCTAGCTTCCTAAGTAACCGCATGCTAAATTTCGGGGCGAAATTTCTTTCAAGTTGGGGATGATGTGACAACCCGAACTTTCAAGATAAGTGGCGGTTAAGCGTGCGATTATAACTTCTCGTTATTTCTCTTTTATGTGTTATATGTTCTGTACTGGTAATATTCTGTTAAGCTTAAACTAGAACGTACGATGACTCTACGTGTTGCTACACACTTAGTTACACTGAGATATGCGGGCCGCACCCACCTCAACTGCTATTGGGCTGCCATTTTATTACCTAACCTGACCCAATACCCTTAGATTAACTCTTTGTGCTTGCAACTCCTTGGACCAGCCCACTACCCCTAAACAAGTCGGCCCCAACCTTCCTTTTCTCCTTTTATACGTGAACTAGATATTGTGTTGTAATTAGTTGCTAACCCTAAAACAACCTCCACCCCTCACTTGGATCGTGAAGGCAGACGGTACACCCCCCCTCGTGATTACCATCACCTGACCCTCCATAATTCTTCGGTTAGTATATCAAACCTTTGTATTAATTTGTTTGTGGTTCTTGATGATGACATGAACATATGATAAATACTGGCGGATTATTGTTGATGAATTGTTAATATAAACAACATATTCAGAGTATGTTAATGATGAAAAATCGATGAAGCGGACGTGTATATCTTGTTTATGTGTATATCTCGTACGTATGTGCATCTTGTTTATATGCGGGCTGATTGACGTGAGGTATTTATACATGATATATGGATAACGGGTGATTAATGTATTAGGGTTATGAAAGGGTAATCAATGAATTAGCATTACAAACTTGCTATTAGTTGTGTAACAGGGTGTTACGATCTCAAGTTACCATTGTGTTTGATAAATCTGAATTAAGTGAGGGTCTGAATCAAATCGGAATCAGTTATAACTGATTTTAATGGGTATATTATAAATGAGATGTTATTGGCCGCACTGCTCCACATAATCGGTGGTTGGGCCGCATGTTCATGTAAATGCCGATTTAGGCTGTTAGGTTGTTGCTTACCTTGTATGTTGTGATATGAAGTTGTATTTAACCTGAATGAACAGTGTGTTAATGTGATGATTTTATGATTTATGATGCTAGAATAGTTCATAATAATGGGTATGTATGGAACGAAGATGATCACAGAATGTTTGAATATAGTTGTCTACCACTAATCCCTTGTGCATGTGTTTGTGAATGTGCATGATAATGGAATTGTATTGCACATGCAAATGTCTGACAACCTCACAACTATCTTAATCACTATTGGACCTCTTAACATGCATGTTTATCAAACACTTATGAATTTTGAGTTATGGTGCCGAAATATATCATGCAATTATCAATGTGCTTTAATTGTCTCTGATTGCGATTGTTGATGTTTGAGCCAAACAGAAATCACATGGGTTACTACTCAATTGTTCTCGTATAGTATATTTGATAAGGGGTAGTTATGTGCACTTATTTGAAAACAGGTGGGCCGCACAAGTTTTAGATGGGTCATTAACTTAATTGTTACACATATTCTGGTATCAAAGAACTAAGAATTGTGTGGCTTGTACATAATGAAATCATGGTGTGAAATTGTTTGTGAACAGAACACCTGCTAAGAGACTACTTGATGATAGTAGGATGACATGTTAACTGTTATGACTTGAGCTGTATGTGTGTCACTTATACATTAAATTGTGTGATATGTAATTAAGGTATACGTGAAGCAATCGTACGTGAAATATGTAGCATATGGGTGCACCTGAAACTGGTCACTATTGGTAACCGTGTTAGGATGTGCATGACCAACTGTGAATCAAGTAACTAAGCTTACCGAGCAAACCAAGGTGAGTTCACTGCACTTTTCTCAGCATGCGTCCCGGTGGTTTGGGACATCTGGTAAACGTTTCTGAAGGGAATATTGGGTAAACTGTTTAATTCGGATGTTGGTTATTGAACACAGTATAAATCATGTAAGACCCCCTACATCTACCGTGTTGCTGAAGAAGCAACGAGGTATTTAGTTGATAGCGCTATTAGGTTTGGCACCCTCACACCGGGCCGAAAGGACGGGCGTGAACTAATTACCTGGACTTCATGACCAATGCCTAGTTAGAGGCATTGGGGTTGGGCATTCTCATCGTGTACATATAAGACCCCTTACATCTATTCAAGGTTGTTTGATACCTTGACCTCATGACCAATGCCTAAATGGAGGCATTGGGGTTGGGCATTCACATCTAGTCGCCACATACGGTAATCGAGTTAATAACAACATCAAGTCAATCTGTTAAACTGTTTTACACATGTATCTGGTAAACTAAACTCGTTAACAAAACTTTGAACTCACCAGCGTAGTCTGACACACTTGTTTGCATGCTTGTAGGTCGTTAGATGTTTTGCATTGGAACTTGCTGTCTGGAGTAGCTGGAGTAGTCATGGGTCGACTGGAGGGATTTATGCTATTGATTTCTTGATACTATATATTGGTTTTTGAACTGTTTGACTTTGTTTAACTTTGCTTCCGCTGAATACTTTGGTTTTCACTTAAACTTGTTGATGGTATTTTATTAATAATTAAGGATTTTATTTTGAAACTTATACGTGTTCAATGTAATTAGTGGCTCGTTATTGGTATGTCGCACGCCTAACAGGGACATTCCCTTGGTGGTAAATTGGGGGTGTGACAGCGAAGGACCTCATTCTCTTGCTTTTATCCACCCTATTTGCGTCTAGATTCTTCCCTAGCCTCGAGCTAGTGGTAAGTTACTTAAAACACCTTCTCGAACTAATTTAAAGTGGTTAAAAGGATTTGTAACGGTTGAAACTCGTAAACTTACAAGATGATGCATTAAAGTCTACTAAAAACACAAATAATGATGGTTAAAAGCTCATAAGTTGTGTAAAACTTGTAGTAATTGAATTGTGTGGTTATTTGTACCCGATCTATGTTGTGGTAGCTCGGATCATCACTTAACCCGGTTTGGTCATGATCACGAATCATGACATAAGGTTGTTTTGGATAGAAGAAGGGTTAAAAGGTGAAACTCTACCACACGCGAATCATGAACTTGTGTAAAAATGTTTTACTTATGGAATAGTGTTTAAAACTAGCAGATCTACGTATCTGCAAGTGGTATTTTCAAAGGACCAAGCGTCAAAGAAATCATGTTTTCTAAAAATGGATCTTACACTAACAAGCATGATTTTTATAAACCACAAGTGTGTAAACACTTGTGAAATGAAAAGTTTCGACAAAATAACAATCTTCGTAAAAGATGACGGGAAGTTGTAAAGACGGATTTACTCTAAAAACAAGGTTCTTACAAGATCAAATTACTTTATATAAAGATCCGCTAAAAATGATGAGATTTACACTATAGTTTTAGAAAAACTACAAGTTCATGCGATTTATGCGATTTACATACTTGTCGACTAGTTTGTTGTGTCGGAAATTGTTTGATTGAATAAAGAAGTTGTTGAAATTGATTTTGTAAAAGAAAATGATACGCTTGAAAGCGTGGCCACCTCCAGTTACAGAGGAAACTCTGGCGAAATTTTTCTAAAAACATAACACTTACTTGAAAGCGTGGCCCAGCATAACGGACCTCGGGATGACTTTGTACCCGACGCATAAATCTGCTAGGTTTGAGCCTTCCTACTTGCATTTCACACATATCAATGGCCTTGCAAACCATTGGTGATCTCTTTTTTCCTTAATTGCTATATACCAGGATTTTGATAAATACGAAGGTTTATTTACTCACCTACACATGAACTCGCTCAACATTATTGTTGATTTTTCAACTTACATGTATTTCAGGGAACTAAGGGATCTGGCACGGTATGGCACGTTTTCCTGCTGCACTAGTTTCCGAGGTCATCCAGGGTTTAGGGAATGTGACTCTTTCCTGGACAAGTCACAGTCCTTAAACTGTGTTTATGTTATGTTTGTGTTGTTGAACAATGTTATGGTTGTCAGGGTGTTTTCCCGTTAAGACAATGTTATTGTATTTGGTTTTTAAAACTTAATGGATGATCTTGCATGTTTTTAATTCATATAGCTTTGTTATGATTAAGCTATGGTATTAAGAAGTCACACCAAATTAGCCACGCTTCCGCAAAGCCAGGGTGTGACAAAATCTTGTAAGACTTTGATTATTATGTATCATGAGTTCATTATTACTATTGTAAACAAGTTCCTAACTTTGATATATATAACAAATACATCAAGTATCACATAGCACTTAAGTTGTTAAATTAATCAAATATATATTTTCTCAAAATATATATTTGTGACTAACTTTGTTTTTATAATAAAAAAAAAATTCTTTAAATCTTTTTAATCTTGTAAAGATTTAACTAAAAATGTTGGTTCTTATAACATAAAGTTTTTAAGAAAAATTGGCCATATAACCTTTGTATTAATCATTTAGCCATGTTTAATAAACATATCATTTTCTTTTCAAAATCACCATCAATTTACTCATAACATCTTAACATCAATTTACTCATAACATCTTAACTAAAACATATGAGATTTTTATTACATAAACTTATCAAGATGATCTATAAATCATGTAGGGTTTTGAACTTGATCATAACATATGCTAACTAGTTCAAAAACCAAGTTTACTTCTAGTTTTAACAACTTTTATAAAAATCTCATGTTGTATGTTACTTTTTATAATCTTGTAAAAGTCTTGTTTTTAAATAAAAACCTTAAATAAATTAACTACACCAAAAATTATGATCATCCATTTATCTTTTTAACCAAAAGAAACCCTTTAACATATTCAAGTATACTTGTTAGATCATATTTTTAAAACATCATCTAACAAGTTATACATATCATAATCATCATAACAAGATCCAATATACAAATAACAAGTCTTAGATCACAACATAAACAAACATAAATATATCATGATTATTATTTTTGCTTCTTTGTATTTTCATGTTTATTATGTATGATTATTTTGTTATATTTAGTTATATTAACAATCATAACATAAATAAGTATGAAAATAAGAGGTTTGGAAGCTCACTTCTAGCACTAGGCTAGGGATTATCTAGGTGATGATTAAGAGCTAAGAAGATGAAGATCTTGATGATTGAAGGTTCTTGAGTGGATGAAAGTGTGTCATTTTTCTTGTAAGTGCTTTAGATCTTCTTATGTTCCATAGAAATCCATCTTGATCATGAAGGAGGTGATAAAATAAAATGGGTTTATGGTGGGTGTTCTTGATGAAAAGATGAAGATGATGAGAGAGTTTGTGTTTATAAAAAAAAAATATAAAGTGATGATAAAATGGTTAGTAACTTAATGTGTAAGTTTTCTAATAATTTACCCATTTCATCCACTTGCAACTTAACCAAAAATATCTAGATATTTAGCAAGTAATTAAGGGGTGTGGGACCCCTTATTTAGGGCCCACATATGGGGGGTAAAGTGTAACATTTTTATAAAAATGTCTTAAACATATAGATATTTTGGTAATTAGGCTAAGTATGGTGATTAGGGGTAATCTTTCACCATTAGGAGGTAATTAGTGATTCGAAATGTTAATTATTATTAACAAATTCACTAAACTAGTAGAAATTATATTTTGATATCTTAAACGACTTCCGTTTGGTCGTCGGTTCTATAAAAGCACTTTTAATTCCTACCGACGAAGTTTTTCCGTAAGTTGTAAATCCGCAACCAAGAGATGTATAAAGGGATTTGGAATCTCAAAATAAGCTTAACTAGTTCACCAAAGCTTTCATTTGGTTGTTTTCGATGTCGGAAATGTCGTTTATTAGCTTGTCGGTGCAGAAACAAACAAGTTGTGGGGGTTGCAACGCAGCATCGAAAGCTTATGTTTCGGACACCCCATTAATATCCTCATATTGTTTCCATATGTTTGTCATCATTTGTCACATTTCCGGAGTCCTGGAAATGCTAAATTATTATTTTGGACGAGTTAAAATTGTCTTATTTTTAGTGAAACGGACGATTTAGCGATTAGGGCGTTATACCGGAAAGTCTTGGATCTTTGTAAGATATGTTTTCGTATTAGTGTTTTCTTATATAAACGGACTCAGTTATGTTAGCCGTGTGTCGTTTTTCCTTGTTTCGTTCTGTTTTCATGGTTTCGCTGGCATGAATATTGTAACCGTGAATAGTGCGCGCAACACTTTTTACCAACACTTTTAGGACATTGTTTAATTGGTTTCCCAATACTACGAAAACCAACATATGTTATATCATTGTTTTCTTGTCCTAACACTGTCGTCTAATATACGACACAATTACGTAATTAAATTAAGCTAATTGCATGAGATTATATACTAGGAATAGTGATTTGACTATACAGAATTTCCGGTTATTTGCCATTTGTCACATTCTCCCCCTGTTATTAAGAATTTCATCCCGAAATTCAAACTGAGTCATCCTTTGCAGGAGACTACTCAAACAGGTGAGGGTATTTTGGTTTTGATTTGATCTGCCCGTTCCCAAGTATATTCGGGTCCGTGTCGAGAGTTCCAACGAATTTTTACTAATATGTTACGACTCCTTCGTATTTTCTGGACCTTCCGGTCCATGACCTTAACCGGTGCTTTTTGAATTGGAGTTTGTCATCAATGTGAACTTCATCTGCCGGGATGATAACCGTTTCTCTTGTTGGACTCTTCTTAAGATTCGACACATGAAATGTGTCGTGTACACTACTTAGTTCGTCTGGTAACTTCAAGTTGTAGGCAACAGTACCAATCTTTTCTAAGATTTCAAATTGTCCTACATAACGAGGGTTAAGCTTCCCACGCTTACCGAACCTCGCTACACCCTTCCCAGGCGAGACTTTCAATAAGACTTTGTCTCCGATCTCGAAAGATAATGGCTTCTGTCTCTTGTCCGCGGAGCACTTTTGTCGATCGCGAGCCACCTTGATACGGTCTCTGATCTGAAAGATTTTATCCGTAGTCTCTTAGAATAATTCCGGATCTTTTAGTTGTTTATCGCCCGCTTCCGCCCAACATAGCGGTGAGCGACACTTTCGACCATAAGAACTTCGAACTGTGCAGCTTGTATGCTTGTATGGTAGCTGTTGTCATAGGAAAACTCAACCAAAAGTAAATGAGTATCCCAGTTGCCTCCCAAATCCATAACACATGCACGAAGCATAACTTTGAGTGTTTGGATTGTCCGTTCACTCTGGCCATCAGTTTGTGGATGAAAGATCGTGCTTAGATTTAAATGAGATCCAAAGGCCTCTTGAAATGACTTCTAAAGTCGTAAAATGAAGCGACCGTCTTGGTCTGAGATGATTTAAATAGGCACTCCATGATGAGCCACTATTTCCTTGAGATAGGGTTCTGCTAGTTTCTCTATACTATCCTCCTCCTAAATCGGTAAGAAGTATGCGGACTTGTTAGTCTATCGATGATTACCCAATCATGTTATGATCGCATGAGGTCTTGGGTAACTTCGTAATGAAGTCCATCGATATTTGTTTCCATTTCCAAACGGGAATCTCGGTTTGTTATAACAAATCCGAGGGTTTCTGATATTCAGCTTTGACTTTTGCGTAAGTCAAGCATTCTCCGACATAAGTCGCGATATCACTTTTGAGATTAGGCCACCAATAGTATTCTTTTAATACTTAGGCCTATGCGCTTCCTCAAAATATCATCTCGAAGGCCACCAAAGAATGGAACCCAATTTCGACCCATAAGGTATTAAGTTCCATCTTCTTTCGGCACTAATTGTTCTTTCATGCCTCGAAGTGTTTCTACTTGAATATGTTCTTCCTTGAGCGCTTGTGAATCATCTTCTCTAATGCTTGAACTCTCAGTGTTCTTACTCGCTCCTTGCGGCTCAAGGCGTCAGCTACAACGTTCGCCCTTCCCGGATGGTACTTTATTTCATAATCATAGTCATTCAACAATTCAACCCAACATCGTTGACGCATATTTAGTTCTTTTTGGTTGAATATTGAATATGTGTTGAAGACTTTTATGATCCGTGAAAATAATGCAATGAGTACCATATAAATAATGTCGCCATAATTTTTAAAGCGAATACCACCGCGCCTAACTCAAGGTCGAGAGTGGTATACTTCTTCCCATGAACTTTTTAATTGGCGCAACGTGTACTTGATAACTTTTCACGTTGCACAAGTACGCAACCAAATCCTTGATGCGAAGCATCATAGTTTACAACAAAGTCATCGGTATCGTCAGATAATGATAAGATTGTAAAATGCTATGCACCAATCTTAAGAATAAGTTGTAATGCTATTTCTTGTTTTTTCGATTGGGGCGCATTTATTGTCTTTATGGGTGAGGGAAGTTAGCAATTGAGTAAATAAAAAAAATCTCAATAGATCTCCGATGATATCCCGTTAATCCCAAAAAAAAAATTGTCGGACTCCAGTTGGAGTCTTGGGCACTTCCCAATTCTCATTTGCTTCAACCTTAGTTGGGTCTACTTGAATGCCTTTCTCGTTCATTACATGCCTGAGAAATTGTATCTCGCTAATCCAAAATTCGTACTTGGAAAATTTCGCGTATAGTTTCCCCTTCTTTAGTAGCTCCAAAATGGTTCTCAAATGTTGTTCGTGTTCATTAGTCAATCGTGAGTATATTAATATGTCGTCAATAAATACTACAACGAATTTGTCGAGAAACGGCTTACACACGCGATTCATTAATTCCATGAAGACCGCTAGTGCGTTCGTTAAACCAAAAAAAAAACATAACGAGAAACTCGTAATAACCATAACGAGTTTTAAAAGCCGTTTTCGGTGTGCTTTCCTCTTGAATTTGTAACTAATGATACTCCGATCGTAAGTCTATCTTAGAGTAAAAGCTTGAACCTTGCAATTGATCGAATAAATCACCAATTCTTGATAGTGGATACCGATTCTTGATGGCAATTTTATTCAACTCTCTGTAGTCGATGCACATTCTGAGTGTTTCATCATTCTTCTTTACAAACAAAGCTGTAGCTCCCCAAGGCGAGAAGCTTGATCTAATGAATCCTTTATCCAACAACTCTTGAAGTTGTGTGAATAACTCTTGCATTTCAAAAGGTGCTAATCGATATGGAGATTTGGTTATGGGTGCGGTTCACGATACCAAGTCGATATGAAACTCGACTTGTCGATATGGTTATAGTCCCTGCAAGTCTTCAGGAAAGACTTCAGGAAGCCCTTTTACCACTGGAATATTTGTGAGCTTCGGCCCAACGGCCTTCTTGTCGACAACATATGCCAGAAAGGCAACATAACATTTCCGTAAGCACTTCTGTGCCTTCATGCAATTGATGATCCACAATGGTGTGTCGTGCTTCTCTCCATGAATAACAAGTGTCTATTTGTTCAGTAGTGGTAGGAGAATGACCTTTTCATGACAAAGGACTTTGGCTTGGTTATCGGATAACCAATCCATGCCAACCATTACATCGAAACTACACAACTCAACGGGTAAGAGATCAATACTGAATCTTCGCTCGCCAAGTTCAAGGAACATCCTCTAATAACTTTCCCTGACTCGACTAGTTTACCGTATGTCGATTCTATAGAATGAGGGGACGTCTAGCTTGTTTGGCTCTAGGACAAGTACATTTGGAATTCTGTGTGGCAAGTAATTCAATGTATAGTTTTTGGAACCGTATGTTTAAATGTAGGATATCCCAATCCATATGTTTAGATGTAGGATAACCCAATCCATATGTTTAGATGTAGGATAGCTCAATCCCTATGTTTAGTTGTAGGATAATCAAGTCCCTAACCATGAAACTCGTGTATGTGAAATGTTGAGATGAAGCTTAAATTGGCACCAGGATCAAATAACATGGATGCGAAATGTTGGTTGATTGGAAACGTGTCGAGTAACTACTGTTTGAGTGATTGAGGTAGGGTGGGATTATGCGGTTATGCTTCGGATCTTCGAGGCTAAACCCCAAAATGTAACACTCAGGGTGTTTAAATTCGGGTGTTACCCAGTATGGAACAACCCTTGAGAAACCGTGAAAGCATCAAGTGTAACCAACAATATTGGCTCTAGTTATGATCGAGTTCATCATATGAAAATATATATGAAAATTAGATGATACAAAAGAATGATGTGTGGTTCAATAAATAACCAATAGAATTATAGTGTATAAATATATCATGTCTTGAAATAGAATATTATGTCTTGTGTAGAGGATGTCGTGTCTTGTGCAAAAATGTTATGTCTTGTCTTTGTCGAAGAGGTTTGAATAACACCACGATATGCAATATAATATAAGAACTTATATATAGGAAGTATCAGTGGCGTATCCACCATTCTTTTATCATATTAAACACGTCTCGCTATTTACAAAAATGTCTTGTGTATACCAACGTCAAATGTCATGTATAACAATGTCTTGCGTAACAGCAATGATTTTCAACACATAACTTTTGACTTAAACATTTGTTTCTTTTGGTGCCATGATATTTTTAATACTCTCTATTAAAAGAATCTAGACATATATTTGGATAAATATAGTCTATCATGCGACCAAGAATTAAGAATGCAATCAGTCATGGAAACCTCAAGATCGCATGGTTCATACATGTTTGAATAAATGATAATGTGGATAACCAAAACCAAAAGGTGTAATGCCTCTTGTGTGTATTGGTCATATGTCTAAATGGAAAAAGAAAAATAATTCGTTTGAGGAGGGGAAACCCACTAGTGGTCTTCGTCCATATAATATGTATTCCCTACTCTATGGACCTCGATCATCCTATGTAGAGAAAATCCTTTGTCTTACTTGTCCATGTGACAATTATGGTAATAGTGCTTGAGTTTTACGAGCTCTAGCAAGATTATTAGAATTTCCAGAAATGTCGAATAGAATGCAATGAGGGAGTTGCAGCATGGCTCATGCCATACCATTCCTTGGGAAAAGACAAATGTCAAGTGACCGAATTTATTGTATCATTTCCAATAAATATGATAAGGTGGAATATGATAAGGTAAGGTAAGGTAAAGTAGGTTAAAGTGTCATAGACACCATGGAACCAACCCATGTTCAAGAATTTCGAGAATGTTGAGGAAAATCCTCCATGAGTGGCTAACAAGTTTTGTTTGTTTAAATGACTAGTCTCAACTGAATCATGATATAGATCGAATGTTAGGTGTGAACAAATACGTGTCGTCTTCCTGTATTGTATTGTATTGTATTGTATTTTGTATTGTATTGTATGTATTGTATTGTATTGTATTGTATTGTATTGTATTGTATTGTATTGTATTGTATTGTATTGTATTGTATTGTATTGTATTGTATTGTATTGTATTGTATTGTATTGTATTGTATTGTATTGTATTGTATTGTATTGTATTGTATTGTATTGTATTGTATTGTATTGTATTGTATTGTATTGTATTGTATTGTATTGTATTGTATTGTATTGTATTGTATTGTATTGTATTGTATTGTATTGTATTGTATTGTATTGTATTGTATTGTATTGTATTGTATTGTATTGTATTGTATTGTATTGTATTGTATTGTATTGTATTGTATTGTATTGTATTGTATTGTATTGTATTGTATTGTATTGTATTGTATTGTATTGTATTGTATTGTATTGTATTGTATTGTATTGTATTGTATTGTATTGTATTGTATTGTATTGTATTGTATTGTATTGTATTGTATTGTATTGTATTGTATTGTATTGTATTGTATTGTATTGTATTGTATTGTATTGTATTGTATTGTATTGTATTGTATTGTATTGTATTGTATTGTATTGTATTGTATTGTATTGTATTGTATTGTATTGTATTGTATTGTATTGTATTGTATTGTATTGTATTGTATTGTATTGTATTGTATTGTATTGTATTGTATTGTATTGTATTGTATTGTATTGTATTGTATTGTATTGTATTGTATTGTATTGTATTGTATTGTATTGTATTGTATTGTATTGTATTGTATTGTATTGTATTGTATTGTATTGTATTGTATTGTATTGTATTGTATTGTATTGTATTGTATTGTATTGTATTGTATTGTATTGGATTGGATTGGATTGGATTGGATTGGATTGTATTGTATTGTATTGGATTGGATTGTATTGGATTGTATTGTATTGGATTGGATTGGATTGGATTGGATTGGATTGGATTGGATTGGATTGTATTGGATTGGATTGGATTGGATTGGATTGGATTGGATTGGATTGGATTGGATTGTATTGGATTGCATTGCATTGCATTGCATTGCATTGCATTGCATTGCATTTTATTGTATTGTATTGTATTGTATTGTGTTATACTAACCACCACAGTTCGTGTTCTAATAGAGAAGAAAAATTGAATCTCAAGTAATAACTTAAAAATTTTGAACGAATAGTGATCATTAGCTTGGCCCACAGAGTCCACCAGAATTCCCATGCACTACAAGTTGTTATTATGTTGGCCACCGTAATAATAAATTGCCTTGCATGGTCACCCAAGCGTTCTCTCGTACGAAGCAGCCGATCAGTAAGAGACGAATCACTATTGTCAATATACCGTCAACATAGGAGGGACCTTCGTGATAGCTCACATGTCAACGTTCGTTGTCATTACTCACCGAATGGCACGGCGTTAGATGAAATAGAAATGGAAAGAAGCTGTAACAATAAGAACTGAAGGGGCACCTTCAAGATGAGTACTTCATCTTCTTTGTAGGGGAAAGAGTATATCAACCTTGATTAGTATGAGTCACAGGGATCTCGTCCCACTAATGGAATTGTTATCCAAGGTTACCACCTCTGCCTCGTCATCATTATCATGGTCAGGCATCTCAACATTCGCGAGAAAGCAACCATATTTTACAGAATTAAGTTTAAGATTTCACTTAGGAATCATGTTCACCATAAGCTCCGCAGTAGGTGTGAGGGCGATATTTTCATCGTGTGAGTAAAGAATAATAATAGAGTTTGAAGTCGAAGGTATTTTGTTCTTGGCAAAATATTTTGTACAACACATATATAAATAAATCATATATATATATATATATAGGGGAAGGTTCAAATGAAAACCACTAGTTATTGTGAAAACTCGAAAACTAATTTGAACCATAAAAGTGGTTCAAATTAGTTAGTTTTCGAGTTTTCACAATAAAAGTGGTTTTCATTTGAACCATCCCCTATATATATATATATATATATATATATATATATATATATAATTACATGAAATCCTATCTAACAAGGATTTCTATCTTGCATAAGTTGAATTTGTATATGCTAAACTTGTAAACTGTTTATGATGTCTAAACTGATAATGTAATGTGTCTATCATGTATAAGCACTGATAATGTAATGTATTGTAGGCACATAGTCTGTTAATGTAATGTGTCTATCTCTCATAGACTTTACCCATGGAAATGTCCTTGCTTGGTTTTTATGAAATGAATTTTTGTTTGTAGTGGACCTTGAAAAATGTTTATGCAATGAAAACTTCTCGTTCTTGTATAAATTGTTTTCGTGAGAGGTTCCTAGTGATTGTAGACTAGACTCGAGAAAGAATCCTGGTTCACTACAATCAAAGCTCTGATACCAATCTGTCACACCCTGCTCGTAGCGGAAGCGCGAGGTGTGATCTATTGGTTCTCATTGCATAACGATATAAGTAAACATACTAAATGAATAAAACATACTCCATCGCCATTACCATAATTATTCAAAAGATGCGCAACATACATTAAGTTTATAATTTACAAACCATTCAAAGAAAATAAGTTGTTATTATTTCATACATCCAAAACGAAAGTTTTAAACAATAAGGCTTTGTCCACTATAACACCGCAAAGTGGCAGTATAATAGATAAACCCTTCAAAAGATGGCATGGAGTCTTGATACTTGTTTCTTGAATTAGAATCCCTGACAAGGTCCACTAATTCCCTGAAATACATGTTTAAGTAGAAAAATCAACAAACGTTGAGCGAGTTCATGCAGTTTAGTTGTGTATGATACATCCGAAAAATGTAGAATGTATTTGTATTTGAATCAAATATAGTATGAAAAGCGTCAATGAAATCATGATCATTAATGTTTTGCAAGGACATTAATGTGTGTGACGAAATAGGAAGCAAACCAACCCTAGACGATTTTAATTGTATCGACACCATGTCGTAGGGCAACAAACGCACTCCTAGGTAAATGAATGACCATGAGTGGGGCTCGCCAAAACCCATTAGATCTAAACCTTTGTTCCTTGGTCCAAACTGGATTAATGGTGCTTTAGTTATGGCCCTAATTTCGCACATGATCTAAGGTGTTTCATTCCTTGACTTATCATACTTATTGTACATGTATTTTCCCCGATAGTTGTAAAGCTTGAAAAACATTTAAAATGAAAAGGGGACATGAACTCACAGTATCGCGTCAGTGAGTAGAAGTAAATATGATTTCACGTGCGGTGGTCCTGAACAGTGTTGCGACCTACAATTGTTGATATATTTGTTAGACACTTCGGTCTTTCTAAATAACTTGAGTACAAGTCTTGTGTCTTAAATATGTGTAAGACTTGTATGTCTTTATTGTTTGTTGAACTTTGTATTAGATGTATTTATTGTTTAACTGTTATATATATATATATATATATATATATATATATATATATATATACATATATATATATATATATATATATATATATATATATATATATATATATATATATATATATTTCCAAATATGGTAAGTAATCGTGTATCTTGTATGTGATATAGTCGGATCTAGTCCTCTTGATATCGTGCTTAGTATGAATCAATTGT
Source organism: Helianthus annuus (assembly GCF_002127325.2). Taxonomy (NCBI): domain Eukaryota; kingdom Viridiplantae; phylum Streptophyta; class Magnoliopsida; order Asterales; family Asteraceae; genus Helianthus; species Helianthus annuus. The sequence continues at coordinate 71,430,636 of NC_035442.2, read as the reverse complement.
ATACTTGTATTTTTTTTTTTTACAATTTATGTCATTGGGCTTAGCCCAAGAATTCACGTTATTGGGCCCAAATAGTGTTGGGCCTAAATAGTGTTGGGCCTAAATAGTGTTAGGCCTAAATAGTGTTGGGCCTAAATAATGTTGGGCTTATGTTATTGGGCCTTGGCCCATATGTTTGGTATTGGGCTTAGCCCATGAGTTTATGTTAAGCCCATTACGAAGATAATCCTATTAAGAAGTGTAAGCCCATTTGTATAAAATAGCCCATTTGAAAGTATAAGTCTTTTATTTTTATAAAAACATTTTTATAAAAATCACTAAGTATACTTTTTAGTTAATAAAAACACAATAGTTTTTATAAGTTTCAAAATGTCCTAATTTTGTTAATGGTAACATAATTTTTGTGTCCGTGTCGAAAGATCGCCTAAACGTCGTAGTAGATCCTCGGAATGGCGATATGTTCATAGGTTCGTCCGTCGTCCGATTTGACCATAATTTGTATCCAATTATTCGGATCATCCGTAACTCGTTTTTAAGGCGTATCTATACGAAATCTTGTAAGACTTTGATTATTATGTATCATGAGTTCATTATTACTATTGTAAACAAGTTCCTATCTTTGATATATATAACAAATACATCAAGTATCACATAGCACTTAAGTTGTTAAATTAATCAAATATATATTTTCTCAAAATATATATTTATGACTAACTTTGTTTTTATAATAAAAAAAACATTCTTTAAATCTGTTTAATCTTGTAAAGATTTAACTAAAAATGTTGGTTCTTATAACATAAAGTTTTTAAGAAAAATTGGCCATATAACCTTTGTATTAATCATTTAGCCATGTTTAATAAACATATCATTTTCTTTTCAAAATCACCATCAATTTACTCATAACATCTTAACATCAATTTACTCATAACATCTTAACTAAAACATATGAGATTTTTATTACATAAACTTATCAAGATGATCTATAAATCATGTAGGGTTTTGAACATGATCATAACATATGCTAACTAGTTCAAAAACCAAGTTTACTTCTAGTTTTAACAACTTTTATAAAAATATCATGTTGTATGTTACTTTTTATAATCTTGTAAAAGTCTTGTTTTTAAATAAAAACCTTAAATAAATTAACTACACCAAAAATTATGATCATCCATTTATCTTTTTAACCAAAAGAAACCCTTTAACATATTCAAGTATACTTGTTAGATCATATTTTTAAAACATCATCTAACAAGTTATACATATCATAATCATCATAACAAGATCAAATATACAAATAACAAGTCTTAGATCACAACATAAACAAACATAAATATGTCATGATTATTATTTTTGCTTCTTTGTATTTTCATGTTTATTATGTATGATTATTTTGTTATCTTTAGTTATATTAACAATCATAACATAAATAAGTATGAAAATAAGAGATTTGGAAGCTCACTTCTTGCACTAGGCTAGGGATGATCTAGGTGATGATTAAGAGCTAAGAAGATGAAGATCTTGGATTGAAGGTTCTTGAGTGGATGAAAGTGTGTCATTTTTCTTGTAAGTGCTTTAGATCTTCTTATGTTCCATAGAAATCCATCTTGATCATGAAGGAGGTGAAAAAATAAAATGGGTTTATGGTGGGTGTTCTTGATGAAAAGATGAAGATGATGAGAGAGTTTGTGTTTATAAAAAAAATATAAAGTGATGATAAAATGGTTAGTAACTTAATGTGTAAGTTTTCTAATAATTTACCCATTTCATCCACTTGCAACTTAACCAAAAATATCTAGATATTTAGCAAGTAATTAAGGGGTGTGGGACCCCTTATTTAGGGCCCACATATGGGGGGTAAAGTGTAACATTTTTATAAAAATGTCTTAAACATATAGATATTTTGGTAATTAGGCTAAGTATGGTGATTAGGGGTAATCTTTCACCATTAGGAGGTAATTAGTGATTCCAAATGTTAATTATTATTAACAAATTATAGTAGAAATTATATTTTGATATCTTAAACGACTTCCGTTTGGTCGTCGGTTCTATAAAAGCACTTTTAATTCCTACCGACGAAGTTTTTCCGTAAGTTGTAAATTCGCAACCAAGAGATGTATAAAGGGATTTGGAATCTCAAAATAAGCTTAACTAGTTCACCAAAGCTTTCATTTGGTTGTTTTCGATGTCGGAAATGTCGTTTATTAGCTTGTCGGTGCAGAAACAAACAAGTTGTGGGGGTTGCAACGCAGCATCGAAAGCTTATGTTTCGGACACCCCATTAATATCCTCATATTGTTTCCATATGTTTGTCATCATTTGTCACATTTCCGGAGTCCCGGAAATGCTAAATTATTATTTTGGACGAGTTAAAATTGTCTTATTTTTAGTGAAACGGACGATTTAGCGATTAGGGCGTTATACCGGAAAGTCTTGGATCTTTGTAAGATATGTTTTCGTATTAGTGTTTTCTTATATAAACGGACTCAGTTATGTTAGCCGTGTGTCGTTTTTCCTTGTTTCGTTCTGTTTTCATGGTTTTGCTGGCATGAATATTGTAAACGTGAATAGTGCGCGCAACACTTTTTACCAACACTTTTAGGACATTGTTTAATTGGTTTCGCAATACTACGAAAACCAACATATTTTATATCATTGTTTTCTTGTCCTAACACTGTCGTCTAATATACGACACAATTACGTAATTAAATTAAGCTAATTGCATGAGATTATATACTAAGAATAGTGATTAGACTATACAGAATTTCCGGTTATTTGCCATTTGTCAAATAAAACTCATTAAAATCTGGAATAAACCACGAACCACAGAACTTAGGTTTTCATAAACATCAGTGCTCATCCAGACGGATAGACCTCCATCCGGACGGATAGGTTTTTCAGTTTAGTTTTTTCAAAGACAAAAGTCCACCCGTCACTTTCAGAGCTCATCCGGCCGAATAGGCATATTCAAGCCCATCCGGTCGAATTAGTAATTTGGCCATCCGGAAGTTGTCCATCTGTTGATTTATTCATCTGGCCGAATAAACTTCAAGTCCATTCGTCTAAATTAGCTTTTAAGTCCATTTGTCCGAAATGATCCCATCCGGACGAATAGACTGTTTGTGTGTTTTTCAAACGTGTTTGACTTTTCTTGACTTTTCCAGGTATTAATCATGGAAGGTGAATTCTATAACTAGTTCTTGGATGCTTTCACCACTTCTGAACCATCCTCTTCAGATCCAAATCCGAAAAATATGACAAAGGTTATTTCCGAGTTATTGAACGTCGATAACACATACAGAACCCACCAGAAGCCACCGAAGCTTATAAACATCGAAGATTACAACAGGTGGGAGAAGAGATTCGATAACTGGTTAAAGGCATAGACTTATGAGAGCCGGAAGGCGATTTAGGTTGGATACGCAGATCCAAACTTACCGTTTACCGAGTTGGGATGTAACACCCCCAAAATACCACCTGCGGGAACCCCACAAGGCGTGTTACACATCAGAGTCTGAGCCACCAATCACATTGAACCAATGATAAATAATTGAATAAAAACATGTCATTAATTGCCAAGATTAAATGTCAAACATAATATCGATTCACAAAGAGTTATATAGCGGAAGCATATGATAAGTCGTTTAGCAATTGTTTCATAAATAAACTCAAAAGCAATGTATCAATTATAAGTAATCCAATAGCTTCGATCCATGACCACTCCAGCACTCCCAGATAGCAAGTCCATGTTCCAAGGTTAACGACCTACAAGCATGCAAACAAGTGTGTCAGACTACGCTGGTGAGTTCAAGGTTTTGTTAACATGTTTTGTTACCAGATGTATGTTAATGCGATTCGATGTTGCGTTACGATGTTGCTCATGCTAGATACCCTAGGGAATGTGCCCATATGTATCCGAGGAGTGTGCCTCTTAACAACCCCAATGCTCCTAACCAAGCATTGGTAATGATCGATCCCATGTACAATAACCAATACCCAAGTAATTGTTTACCCAGAGTTTCCCTTCCAAATGTTTACCAGTTGTCCCAAACCACCGGGACGCATGCTAGAGAAATGCAATGAACTCACCTTGGTTTGCTCGGCAGATTATACCAAAAGTTACTTGAATTATAAGTGGTCAATCACGTCCTAACAGGATTACCATATAAGTCAGGTTTGGTTCAGGTAAGGCACGCATGTTTCACACAAGTTATCACGTTACAGGCACAAATTGATCATGGCAACACATAACAGTCATACAATCCCTTCAACATTGTGCGAATAAATGAATCGGCCCAATAATGTCCGGCCCAACATGTTGTGCGATCGGCACAACCTTGTGCGATCCACAGCATGTTGTGCGGTCCAATGAACCCCCGGCCCAACGATGCTTAAGCCCAACAGAAGAGAAGTTCAAAACATAAACATACTCAGCCCATGAAAGGCCTTGTGCGACCCTACTGGGCTTGTCCGACCCGAGCTGCTTGTGCGACCAGCTTTATTACCCAGCCCAAGATTTCTCACCCGGCCCAACAGTTAAAGAGTTCACATAAGGATCTCAGCCCAACAAACAAACAAAACAGAATTACTAGTGCGGCCCAGTAGAGCAGGTGCGATCCAAGGGACTTGTGCGATAGAAAACATCTTGTGCGATTAACTTTGTGTGTCCGGCTTGTGCGAGTGGCTTGTACGCTTGGATCAGATCTTGAATGATCTGATCTTGTGCGATTGGGCCATTTGTGCGACAGGAGGTCTTGTGCGATTGATCTTATCATTCCGGAAATCATGCTAGTTAGTTACAATCCATTTAGTAGTTTCCATATTACACCAAATCAATCAACAACATCAACAGTTTCTATTTCTAATCATAACCGTTCAAATCATAGTTTTTATCACCTAAACCGTATGAACCCTAATCATGTTTTCAAGAACACATCCTACTAACATTCAATCGGATCGACTTTGAGACATAACAACCTCACACATGCCGATTTCATACGTAACCCGATTCACTAACGCATCAATAAGCTAATAATCCGAGTAGCATAACATAACACGGGTTAATCATCTAATACAATCCGAATCAATACATGATGGCCGATTATCATTCTAATCGATTCACAAGAACATCATTCAATACATGCATGTGGGCCGATTATTAATACACAAATCATTCACAACATAATCAATAAATCATGAAACATTTATAAGCACACTAACCGATTAAGAGGGTGATCCGATTCAAAGTATGATCTTCGAGAGAGAGGAAGAATGTTTGCCGTCGGGTTCTAGAGAGCTAGGGTTCTTGTGTGTGTATTGTGTTTTTGCAAAATATCAGAGGATTACAAACACTCCTAGTGTTATGCGTGTGAGATGGGTGGGCCGAACCCTCACTTGGGCCGCCCTTAAGTCCAAATACGAGTGACACGGGCCAAAGGGCTTGTGCGATCGAGTGGGGGTTGTGCGGTTGGTTCATGTTGTGCGTTTAATCCAATATATGCATACGTACATTACATTACATAAAACACAAACTCATAACATTTAATAATCGTAATAGTTCACATAAGCACGTAACGTTACACAGAAGTAGGTTCGAATTACGAGTTGTCACAGTATCCCCAACTAAAAAGAAATTTCGTCCCGAAATTTGATATGCACTCATTGAGAAAGCTAGGTAAGTTAAAGCAGCTAGATAAGTTAAAGCTAGGTCAGTTATATCGTTTGCTGGTTTTCCTGGGGTGTCACATCATCCCCCACTTGAATGGGAATTTCGTCCCGAAATTCGCTAGTTGCATCAACACTAGGTTCACTAGGTTTTGACTGGTCTTCGGGGAACAAATGTGGATACTTAAGTTTCATCTGGTCCTCGCGTTCCCATGTGAACTCTGGACCACGTCTTGAGTTCCAACGAACTCTCACAATCGGTATGCGGCTGTGCTTACGAACTTTAACTTCTCGGTCCATAATTTCAATTGGTTCTTCGACAAACTGCAATTTGTCGTCTATCTTCAGCTCTTGAAATGGTACTACTAGTGTTTCATCAACCAAACACTTCTTTAGCTGCGATACGTGAAACACATCATGGACATTACCCAACTCAGCAGGTAATTCCAACCTGTAGGCCACCTTTCCAATTCGTTCCAGAATTTTGAACGGTCCCACATAACGAGGGTTTAGTTTGCCGCGTTTCCCAAAACGCACCACACCCTTCCAGGGTGAAACCTTTAACATAACGCGGTCATTAACTTCAAATTCCAGCGGTTTACTACGCTTGTCAGCGTAGCTTTTCTGACGGTCGCGAGCTGCGGCCATACGGTTTCGGATCTGCACAATGCTTTCTGATGCCTCAAGAACAAACTCAGGGCCTGTGATCTGACTATCACCCACCTTGTGCCAACAGAGAGGTGAGCGACATTTTCGTCCGTACAGTGCTTCGAACGGAGCTGCCTTAATACTTGAATGGTAGCTGTTGTTGTAGGAGAATTCTATCAACGGTAAGTGCTTCTCCCATCCTTTTCCAAAGTCGAGTACGCATGCCCGAAGCATATCTTCGAGTGTTTGGATGGTGCGCTCGCTCTGACCATCCGTCTGCGGGTGATAAGCGGTACTCATGTCGAGTTGGGAACCGAACGATTTGTGCATTGACTGCCATAACTCTGAAGTGAAACGCGGATCACGGTCTGAAATGATGGAAGTTGGCACTCCATGTCTAGAAACCACCTCCTTAAGATATACTGCTGCCAGCTGAGAGAATTTGTCGGTTTCCTTGATGGCTAGGACGTGTGCTGATTTCGTGAGGCGATCAACAATCACCCAAATAGTGTCATTCCCAGCCTGAGTTCTGGGTAGTCCTGTCACGAAATCCATGGCGATATGTTCCCACTTCCAGGTGGGTATCTCTGGTTGCTGCAGTAGACCTGAGGGCTTTTGATGTTCTGCTTTGACTTTAGCACAAGTCAAACATTTGCTGACGTAGGTTGCTATATGAGCTTTCATGCTGGGCCACCAGTAGGTAGTTTTCAAGTCGTGGTACATCTTATCTGATCCAGGATGTACAGAGTAGCGTGATTTATGTGCCTCTTCCATCACAAGTTCTCGTAAGTTGCCAAAGAATGGGACCCAAATGCGTCCAGTTACGTAGTAAGCACCGTCTCCCTTTTGTTCTAGTCGTTGTCTCGAGCCACGTAAAGCTTCAGCTTGAACGTTCTCTGGTTTCAACGCTTCTAACTGAGCGTCCCGTATCTGAGAAGGAAGATTGGACTGGATCGTGAGTTGCAATGCTTGCACACGCCTAGGTGTATTATCCTTTCTGCTGAGGGCGTCGGCTACGACGTTCGCCTTGCCCGGATGATACTTGATGGCACATTCATAATCGTTCAATAATTCCACCCATCGTCGTTGTCGCATATTCAACTCTTTCTGGTCGAAGATGTGCTGGAGACTCCTATGGTCGGTGTAGATGGTGCATTTGGTACCGTACAGATAGTGCCTCCAGATCTTCAATGCTAATACCACCGCTCCTAACTCCAAGTCGTGTGTCGTGTAGTTCTTCTCGTGCACCTTCAGCTGACGAGAAGCATAAGCTATTACCTTCTCGCGTTGCATCAACACGTAACCGAGACCCTGAATTGACGCGTCGCAATATACCACAAAATCTTCGGTGCCCTCTGGTAAAGACAAGATTGGTGCACTGCAAAGTCTCTGTTTCAGAACTTGGAAAGCCTCTTCCTGCTTTGTTCCCCAAGAGTACGTCGTGTTCTTCTGTGTCAGCGAGGTGAGAGGTTGCGCGATTTTCTAGAAATCTTTAATGAACCTTCGATAATACCCTGCGAGACCAAGAAATTGTCGCACCTCAGATGGAGTCTTTGGTGCCGCCCAATTCTTAACTGCATCCACCTTCGCAGGATCCACATGTATCCCTTTCTCGTTGACAACGTGCCCAAGGAAGTGCACTTCTCGAATCCAAAAGTCGCACTTAGAAAATTTCGCATACAACTGTTCCCTTCTCAAAAGTTCCAAGATGAGACGTATGTGGCGCTCGTGATCTTCCTTGTTCTTGGAATAGACTAAGATGTCGTCAATAAACACTATAACAAACTCGTCGAGATATGGCTTACATACGCGGTTCATGAGATCCATGAAGACCGCTGGTGCATTCGTCAATCCAAACGGCATGACCAAACACTCATAGTGTCTGTAGCGCGTTCGAAAAGCAGTCTTGGGAACATCCTCATCCCTAACCCTTACCTGGTGATAACCCGACCTTAAATCGATCTTTGAATAGAAACTTGACCCTTGCAACTGGTCAAACAAGTCGTCGATGCGTGGTAATGGATAACGGTTCTTAATGGTCACCTTGTTGAGCTCTCGATAGTCGATACACATACGGAATGACCCGTCTTTCTTCTTTACGAACAGAACTGGGGCTCCCCAAGGCGAAGAACTGGGTCGTATGAAACCCCTATCCAACAACTCCTGTAGTTGATTGGACAGTTCCTGTAACTCTCCAGGTGCTAACCGGTAAGGAGCTCGAGCAATTGGAGCCGCTCCCGGTGCAAGATCAATCTGAAATTCTACTTGACGGTGAGGAGGTAACCCTGGTAGCTCCTCTGGGAATACATCAGCGAACTCTCGCACCACTGGTAAATCCTCGATCTTACTCTCTTCAGACTGAGCGTTGGTAACTAACGCTAACAGTGCAGGATACCCCTTTTGTAAATACTGCTGTGCACGCATGGCCGTGATAATCCCAACCATCGTCCCACTACGATGTCCTTGAACTAACAGTGGCTCCCCATCAGGGAGGGGAATACGCACAACTTTCTCCTTACACAAAATTTCTGCTTGGTGCTTAGACAACCAATCCATCCCTACTACTATGTCAAAACTACCGACTGTAACGGGAAGAAGGTCAATGTCAAACACCTGACCCACGAGATCTAGTTTGCATCCAAAAAGGACATTCAAGGCTTCTATCGTTTTACCATCTGCTAGTTCTACTACTTGTTTAACTTCTAAAGGTGTTGGGGTTACCCCTAATCGTTGACTAAACTCTAGGGACACATAACTCCAATCGGCACCCGAATCAAATAATACAGAAGCAATACGATTGTTAACAGGAAACGTACCAGTTACAACGTTGCCGTCATTCCTGGCATCCCCTGCTCCAAGCTGGAACACTCTGCCTCGAGCACCATTTCCCCCGTTGTTGCCGTTGTTGTTATTCCCAGCATTGTTGTTGTTCGGGCGGTTGTTGTCGTTGGTGTTCTGGTTTAACTGAGGGCAATCCCGCTTAAAGTGACCTCATCCCCACACTGATAGCACCCCTTCTTGAAACCCTGGTTCTGCTGGGGTGCTTGCCCCTGTTGTCTCTGGTTTTGCTGGTTCTGTTGCTGCTGGTGTTTGGGTTGTGAGGCCCTACAATCCCTGGCCTCATGGCCCGCCTTACCACACCTGTTACATGTCCGACCACACGGCCCGAAATGATGATAGCCACACTTGTTACACCGTGGCTTCCTCCCCGCATACTGACCCTGACTTTGGCTACTTCCCTGACCTTGATTGACAGAAGACGACTGGCTGATGTTGCGGTTGGTGTTGTCTGGCCTTTTCTGAGTCTGACCAGCACTGGATGCTTTGTCGTAGTCGCTCCACTTCCGTTTGTTATCATTAGCAGATGTAGTAGCAGTGGGTAAGCACGCGCGGAGGTAACGAATCGCTCTCGACCTCTTGGTCCACAATCTTATGAGTCAGATGAACGATCTGTGTTAAATCATTGAGATGGGCTGCAGTGACCAAACTCTTCACACGCGGAGGCAACCCTTTGATGAATAACTCAATCCTCCGAGACATCGGCCGGGACAAGTTCGGGCACATGTCGGCCAGTTCATACGACCGCTTCACATACGCTTCGACTTCAGATCCAACCATCTTCAAGTCGTAGTATTCGTTTTCCAACTTCTGGACCTCATCCCGAGGACAGTACTCCTCTCAGATCAGTTCTTTAAAGTCATCCCATGTTGTGGCATTCGCTGCCTCAATGCCCAGCAACTGTACCTGGGCGTTCCACCATGTTAGGGCACCATCCGCCAAGGTACCCGCAGCATATTTCACCCTGTCCCCAGCGGGACAGTTATAGATAGTAAACACCGACTCTGCCTTCTCGAACCATCTCAGAAGTCCAACAGCCCCTTCAGTCCCGGTGAAGGTCTGTGGCTTACAGTCCATAAACATTTTGAACGTACACGCAGGTTGGTTAGGTTGGGGTTGCGCTTGCTGACCTAAATGATGGAAGGAAACACGTTATAGAAGTGAAAAGACATGTACGTGGCATAAGAGTAAGGAGTACTTGGTACATTCCGTACCAGCTTGATAGGCTGCTAAGGCCTCAGCCACACGGGTATTGATTAAGTCAGTCAACTCAGCCTGAGTCATGTTGATGTTGCCACGTCCGTGTCCTCGTCCACTCATGATTCTATATATGGAGATGAACCAATTCAGGAAATCGAAACGAGATGGATATCAAGTATCAGGTTGATATTTACGTACTACCAAGTTCACACATAATAAGGCAGAACCCTTCTCACGCTCGATAAGCCTCACTGGGACTTGCATGCACCTCACGTTATTATTAAGTGTGCACCCATAATAATAAGGCAATTTGCATGCTTATCTCAGTGCCTCTTAACTTACGCTCGAAGTTTCCCCCGTTCAAACAACACAACAGATGGTATCACAGGTCTATGATTCACATGAGTCGAAGAGTAGTGTCACACTATCAAGTCACTATGGTGTTTAATGTTTCATTTCATATATGTTGTGAGTGTGTGTGACTGCTAAGCAAGTAATGTATAAAGTGAGAGAGAGAGAGACGAACCTTGCAATCTGGAGCTGAGTGTCATGTTCGATCTTCGAAGTTGTTTGGTTATAGTCTGGTTTTATAAAACGTTTTAAAACCTAGTTCACTATAACCAGTGGCTCTGATATCAAACTGTAACACCCCCAAAATACCACCTGCGGGAACCCCGCAAGGCGTGTTACACATCAGAGTCTGAGCCACCAATCACATTGAACCAATGATAAATAATTGAATAAAAACATGTCATTAATTGCCAAGATTAAATATCAAACATAATATCGATTCACAAAGAGTTATATAGCGGAAGCATATGATAAGTCGTTTAGCAATTGTTTCATAAATAAACTCAAAACCAATGTATCAATTATAAGTAATCCAATAGCTTCGATCCATGACCACTCCAGCACTCCCAGATAGCAAGTCCATGTTCCAAGATTAACGACCTATAAGCATGCCAACAAGTGTGTCAGACTACGCTGGTGAGTTCAAGGTTTTGTTAACGTTTTTTGTTACTAGATGTATGTTAATGCGATTCGATGTTGCGTTACGATGTTGCTCATGCTAGATACCCTAGGGAATGTGCCCATATGTATCCGAGGAGTGTGCCTCCTAACAACCCCAATGCTCCTAACCAAGCATTGGTAATGATCGATCCCATGTACAATAACCAATACCCAAGTAATTGTTTACCCAGAGTTTCCCTTCCAAATGTTTACCAGTTGTCCCAAACCACCGGGACGCATGCTAGACAAATGCAATGAACTCACCTTGGTTTGCTCGGCAGATTATACCAAAAGTTACTTGAATTATAAGTGGTCAATCACGTCCTAACAGGATTACCATATAAGTCAGGTTTGGTTCAGGTAAGGCACGCATGTTTCACACAAGTTATCACGTTACAGGCACAAATTAATCATGGCAACACATAACAGTCATACAATCCCTTCAACATTGTGCGAATAAACGAATCGGCCCAATAATGTCCGGCCCAACATGTTGTGCGATCGGCACAACCTTGTGCGATCCACAGCATGTTGTGCGGTCCAATGAACCCCCGGCCCAACGATGCTTAAGCCCAACAGAAGAGAAGTTCAAAACATAAACATACTCGGCCCATGAAAGGCCTTGTGCGACCCGACTGGGCTTGTCCGACCCGAGCTGCTTGTGCGACCAGCTTTATTACCCAGCCCAAGATTTCTCACCCGGCCCAACAGTTAAAGAGTTCACATAAGGATCTCAGCCCAACAAACAAACAAAACAGAATTACTAGTGCGGCCCAATAGAGCAGGTGCGATCCAAGGGACTTGTGCGATAGAAAACATCTTGTGCGATTAACTTTGTGTGTCCGGCTTGTGCGAGTGGCTTGTACGCTTGGATCAGATCTTGAATGATCTGATCTTGTGCGATTGGGCCATTTGTGCGACAGGAGGTCTTGTGCGATTGATCTTATCATTCCGGAAATCATGCTAGTTAGTTACAATCCATTTAGTAGTTTCCATATTACACCAAATCAATCAACAACATCAACAGTTTCTATTTCTAATCATAACCGATCAAATCATAGTTTTTATCAGCTAAACCGTATGAACCCTAATCATGTTTTCAAGAACACATCCTACTAACATTCAATCGGATTGACTTTGAGACATAACAACCTCACACATGCCGATTTCATACGTAACCCGATTCACTAACGCATCAATAAGCTAATAATCCGAGTAGCATAACATAACACGGGTTAATCATCTAATACAATCCGAATCAATACATGATGGCCGATTATCATTCTAATCGATTCACAAGAACATCATTCAATACATGCATGTGGGCCGATTATTAATACACAAATCATTCACAACATAATCAATAAATCATGAAACATTTATAAGCACACTAACCGATTAAGAGGGTGATTCGATTCAAAGTATGATCTTCGAGAGAGAGGAAGAATGTTTGCCGTCGGGTTCTAGAGAGCTAGGGTTCTTGTGTGTGTATTGTGTTTTTGCAAAATATCAGAGGATTACAAACACTCCTAGTGTTATGCGTGTGAGATGGGTGGGCCGAACCCTCACTTGGGCCGCCCTTAAGTCCAAATACGAGTGACACGGCCCAAAGGGCTTGTGCGATCGAGTGGGGGTTGTGCGGTTGGTTCATGTTGTGCGTTTAATCCAATATATGCATACGTACATTACATTACATAAAACACAAACTCATAACATTTAATAATCGTAATAGTTCACATAAGCACGTAACGTTACACAGAAGTAGGTTCGAATTACGAGTTGTCACATGGGAACAGCTGAACAAGAGTTGTTTACTGCTGAACAAAAGGCTATTGATCTTATTCACCAGCCAGTCAAAGACGACATTATCTCATTGCTCGATTATGATGACACGTCCAAAGGTTGTGGGCAGCATTGGAGAAGAAATGTATCGGTGGAGAAGAGATAGTAAAGAACAAACTGTCTTTACTAAAGAAAGAGTTTGATCTATTTGCTTGTCTGAAAGGAGAGAATGTGCGTCAGATGATTGAGAGATTCCGTCACTTGAAGTTGGAACTTGAGAGGTTTGGGGTAAAGAAAGATAATGAAGAAATCATTGACAAATTATTTGAGGCACTCCCGAATGAACAGGATTGGCAGTATTATGCAATGATCTTCAAAAAGGGTGCTAACACCAAGGAAATGACTCTAAACTGGTTAATAGAAAAATTAGAGGGTCACAATTTGGAAATCAGAAAACTAAACCAAATGATTAGTGTCAACTACCAACAAAATGTAAACTTGTACTATCGTGGTAGTTTGATTTCTAACACTCTGTCACCGAAGATTGGAACAGTTTTTAGTGCTGACAACACAAATGATACATCAAAGCGTACTCAAAGTGGTGGTTCATCATCAGGAGGAGGATTCGGTTATTCAGGATCTGGGTCAAACACACAATCATCTTCTACATCGAATGCTCCGAACAACTCCAACCAAAATGTGGTTCAATGCAACATTGCAGTTAATCTAAACAACGCAGAGAGCTTTAGTGCTAAAATTGCAAAACAACAGATGGTGTTCTTGGCATCAATCCTTGAAGCATATGAAAGTTTAGTTGCGGGTAAAATAGGCAACCCAAACATGACTAAGGAGGATTACGACCAGATAGACCCTGAAGAAATGGAGTTGATCGATGTACGTTGGTGTATAGAGAGTGTAATTCGGAGAGCGCAAAGATTTATGGAGATCACGGGCAGACAGTGTATTGGTGGTCCGTTTACAAAATTTGGTTTTGACAAATCGAAGGTGACTTGCTTTAAATGCAAGCAGAAGGGCCATTTTAAGAGGGAATGTCAGAATCAAGCTGCTGATGAAACGGTCAATCTTTTCCACGATGACTATTACCGGAAGGCAGTTTACCACTGCAACAAGGAGCAGCTGCCTAAAATGAAGCAGATAGAGGAAGGTCATGCAAAGGAGAAATCCAGGGCGTTGGCTGTAATTCATGATGACGAGGGCTTTAATTGGAATAAATATTGTGACATCCCGAAAATTCGTGACATATTTATCTTAGACTTTAATAGAATGGACCCGTCAATGAGTTTTCGCGCCAAAGACTTCATAAAAAAAGTCGATAAACAAGCTTCGGTGCTTATGTCTCGATTTAAAGGAAATAGAGGGCCTAGTTGTCAGTTTGTGGTAACATATTAAATTTCTTTTGGGAATAAGTATTAGATGGTGAAATTTAAGGGACTTAAGTGCATATTACATATTGTAGATATCTTTAAAACCCTTTTTCTCATGGAAACCAACAGATCACAATCATCTCCACTAACATAACCCTACCGCCGCAATCAAGAATGGAAGTTGAGAAACCGGATCGCTCTTTCCGTTAATCCCCGGGGTTTACGAGTGCGTACGGAATCGTCGAGTGGAAGAGGAGCCGTAGGTGTTCTAGATCGTGTTCTTGAAGTGTATCGGCACGACACCTATAACGAATCCTCATTGTTGAACCAAGATTGAGAAGGTTAGTTTTTGTTTTGTTTAAGCTTTATGTTGAACTAGTTGGGGTGGTTTAGAGTAGTATGCACACATGCTATAGGAGACGTGCGTGTATGGGAACGCACTGATGAAGGAGATGCCCACGGTATGGTTGATCGTATTTGGTTGGGTTGAACCTGAAAGCCGTAAGGGTTTACGGTTGGGGTGGGTGTGATCCTAATAACGATGATGGCGATAGTCTTCGCATGGGATTTTGCTTGTTGGGTTTAAAGTAAACACAAAAAACATATGGTTTGTGTGTGTGGTTCATGGTTGGTGGGGATAGAGTCATAGAATGGGAGTGATGATGTTGTTTGGAGGAAAGGGCGGTTGCGAGTGGTGGCATTCGGAGGTGATGAGGTTGGGTGATGGTAGTAATGATGTGCAGAGGTGAAAACATCAACAAAAGTTGAGCGAGTTCATGTGTTTCTTTTTATGTATGTATGTAAATCCTGGTATGAAAGCAAACCAAGGAAACATATCGGTTAATGGTTTGCAAGGCCATTAATGTGACAACCAGTACTTAACGGATTCTAATTACGCGGTTAACAAATGTTTAAGGCAATAATAAATAGTGTTTAAGACGTAGATTAACTTAATTAGGCCTTTGTAGTGCCTAGGAACGTCTACCCGACTTTACAGTGTGCGAACGGTGGTTTACGGATAAACCTGTTAAACGGAAAACGGCAACGAATTGAAACCGAATGAAATACTGACAACGCCGGAAAGTGTAAATTTTATACGCATAGTTTATATTTATAAATTTAGTTTTGCGAAATTTTTACGCTTTCGAACGACGCAAAGCGCAAACGTGAACGAAAAACGCGGAAACAGTAATGCACCGACAATCAATGACGAAACGGAAGCACCAGACTCGAATCTCATCTTGATATTAATATATTATGATATATTTGGCATCGTTTTCGAATTTTATTATGCGTAGTCTAAAACGAATTGAACAACGGACAAGAAACGACAATCGAAGCAGTTTATGCAATTTTTAACGCGACCGATGATCAAACGCGGCAAATAACGATTACTTACATATCTATAAACTTGAAATTTAATTTACGACATTCCGACGATTTTGGTTATGAAAACGGGTCTTGTAATATATTTCGGGCCATTAGACACGCAATATCGGGCTTGTGGGCCTTGGGCCCAAGCCCAAAGCCCACTATCTAACCCTATGTATAAAAGGGTGTCAAACCCTAACACTATCTCATTTCACCAGCCGACACTTACTTCATCCCTCTCATGTCTCTCTACTAAACCTTATCTACAAGATTTCACACAATGAAACCAAACACACACCCTCATGCTCTCCTTCTCCGGTGCTTTTTACGGCAACGAACCGGCTCCGGTCGGAGCTCCGGTGAGCCACACCCACACCGGTAAACCCTCACGCCCCCCCCCTCGGTTTCAGTTCCGGCGACCAACGTGGCGGCGGTGGAGGCAGACGCGCCGCCACTCACGGCTGCGGCGGTGGGGTTTGGTAACGAGCAGAGAGAGAGAGAGAGAGAGAGAGCGGCGGAGAAGAACCAACGGCGGCAGCAGCGCCGCCGTCTACGGCGGAGCGACGGAGGACCGGCGACGGTGGTTTTTTTTGACTGATGAGTTTCTGGTAAAATCATTCTTCACTTTTTTTTTTTCCTTTTGATTAAGATCTGACTCAAACCCCTTATCCTCTCGTCCCTCTCTCAGTTCCGACGAAGATCACAACCGGCCGAAGTTGTCGGAGCCGGTGGTGTACCGGCGGTGGCCGACGGCGGCGGTAATCGCTGGAATCACGACAGTGGTGGTGAGACTAGACATCTTCCTTCTTGGTTCAGGTTTTGTTCGGCTCGACACAAAGAGATACGCGGCTTAGTCAGATTCAAGTTGGGTTCGGTTCAAGCTTGGTCAAACTCGGTCAAACCCGAGTCAACTCGGGTCAACTGGTCAAACCCCAGTCAACGGCAGTCAACTGTCGGGTCAACAGATGGTCAACGACAGTCAACAAAAGACCCGGTAAAGTTGTTAGCGTAACGAAGTGGTTTACGTTAGACTTTTAGTTAGTTTACGCGACCGAGCTCGACCCGATTCGACTAAATATTAGTTTAGTTTTGATACTTTGACGAAAATTATATATGGTGATCACATTGCGTTGAATATTGTTATATTTTGAAAAATATATCGACACGTTAGTTGTCGGGTTATCCTAAAAACAGAGGAAACTCTGTCCGATTTTCATAAAAATCCGAAACACGACACGTATTTATAGTTTCAAAAACGATACTTAATGGAATTCGAGTTTATTTTTTTTATATAAATATAAGATATATTTATTTGGCGACGATCTACGATTTACTAAAACGATGTATAAGTTAACGAAACCCGACACTTGTTTAACATAAACATAAGGTTTATAATTATTTCAATCAATATTCCGCGCCCTCTTGTACGATAAATATAATGCGTATACCTATTTTAAACATCGTGGATTCGAATATTATTTCACACATCGACTTTGTACTTTTTTTTAAATAAATATAATGGTTTATACTTATTTCAAACGTCGACCTTAAACTCTCTTATGCACTAAATGTGTTTGCACATTTATTTCAAACACTTAGTATTCGGAAACCATATAATATAAAGATAATTATTTATATTTCTTTCAATCGTCTAGAATCCGAATTCATCTAAAATAAATATATTTGTTATATACGTTTCAACGTCAAGTCTTCGAATGTATATATGTATATATATATATATTTATTTATTTATTTATTCCCATCCTACGAAAACTACAACGGTAGGTTACCGTATCATATACGACATTTCGAATACGTACCATTATTCATCTACGTAATTTTATTCACGACAACTAACACGACGTCCTAAGTATATTTGTATTTAAATATAAATATATTTAAATTTTAAACCATTTGAAAACTAAGTTGTTTTCAAGACTTGGATTTATCCCGAATGTAAACGGGGTCAAATAACCATCGATCGGTTATTCTAAGTCAAACTAACAACACCTTCGTAGAGTCGTTTTATTTACGACTCGGTAGAGCTCGGACACGTAGTTTAACTACGTCTTTAACCTAGAAACTGATAAGTTATTCCCTGTTAGGAATACTATAGATGCACGCTAGCTACATCACATTCGTGGAACGACACTACGGAAACACACTAAGCTAGCATTGCACAGGAACGTCAAGGTGAGTTCATAACCCCCACTTTTTACTGTTTTACATTTTTTATAAATGTTTTCGGGGGTGGAAAGACATGCAAGTTTTGCAAAAATAAACAACTTTTCGATGAACGAAAACTCATATTTATAAACCGTGTTGCGAATGAATTTCAAGGAACTTAAATGGTTTACGAATGAGTTCGATCAAACATACCGGTTTTACAAATTTGATTTGCATATTACGAAACGTGCATGATTTTCTAATGGGTACGGGCGACACAGTCGAGGTGATTCGACACAGTCGAGGTGATTCGACACAGTCGAGGGGATTCGACACAGTTGAGGTTATTCGACACAGTCGAGGTGATTCGACACAGTCGAGGTTATTCGACACAGTCGAGGTGATTCACACAGTCGAGGTGATTTGACACAGTCGAGGTTATTCGACACAGTGGAAGTGATTCACACAGTCGAGGTGATTCGACACAGTCGAGGTGATTCGACACAGTCGAGGTGATTCGACACTAAAAACCGTCTACACAGGTTGAGTACTTCCTATGTCGCCGTATACGTTGATGTCCTCGCGAAACATTAACGATCAACCTGTTCATAGACGCTTTACATACCCATTTAAAACATTAAAACTTTCATATATTCATAAGATTCATTTGATGGAAACTCACAAACACATGAATTACAAACTTTGGTTACGTTTTTCAAGTTATACCTAAGTAAGAGGAAGCGCTGATCCTGCTTACAAAGGTTCGTTTGGGCTTGGCCCATTCTCTCTCGTGCAATGCACAAAGACTCTCGTGGGCTAGACTCACAGTTCTCATATATTATGCCAAGAAAATGATTTTACTATATTTTCTCAACAACTTTAAACCGGTTACCAAAAAGATTTATTTTAAATCTTTTCAAAGCAAACTATGAACTCGCTCAACTTTATGTTGACTTTTTCGCATGTTCTTTCTCAGGTTGCATTTTTCAAAACTATGGAACGGTTGGAATAGGAGAACCCATGGGAATTCAAGTACTTAGCGGCGTTCATTTTCTAGAAGTCTTAGCTAATTGCTTCCGCTGTGCAATGAAGATACCGGTCCAGTCACGCCATGCTCTGATAATTTCGGGGTGTGACAGATTGGTATCAGAGCTTTAGGTTTCAGCAAATTAGGTTTCTATAGAGATACCTAGGCTTTAACCTCACTATCCTCTAGGGACTTATATATCAAGAATTGAATGCATACAGAACGCCTAAAACTCGAATATGGGTTCCAACCGTTGCCGAAAACAATGAGTCAACAATTTTGGTTTTAAACAAACACAAGTGTTGTGTTGATACACAGTACACGAAACAATTACACACATAAAGCAAAACCTTGAGAGTTTTGATAACAAGCATTTAGGACCTTTGGAGAACTTATGTCAAAATCCATTAAAGGTCATTACGTAGGAACTGCGACTGTTAACTTGGGCAAACACCATTATATTATGTCGTCTATGCTATCTTACTTACCCGAGCAGGTAACCTACGCGAAACGAAACACTAGTGCACAGGAATACATGAAACTCAAATTATATGTCAACATATGTCGGAGCACATCACATTCTACGTGGCACGAAACACTAGTGCGCGAGTACATGTGAAACTTAAACTATACGTCAGCGGACGTCGAAGTACATCACACACGACTTTCGAGGCAAGACCTTGGGGAAACACAAACGGTCACAACAACAATGATGCTAATTCTGTCAGCGGGTGAAACAGCAACCGAAATGCGGTACTTTGCCATGTGAGCCTGCAAATGACACGAGTCACGCTAAGGTATGCTTAAACAAGATTTCATAACAGTCGGTGTTTAGTCTGAAGAGACACACAATTATTGGCGCTGCAAAAGGAAGTCACATGTCTACGCATTCCCCCTATTTCATTTATGGCGATTACATTATGTTTGACATTCTATGGTAATATCACATAACAACCAATCCTCACGTGAACTTCCAGGTAAAGTCCTTACATTTCTTTTGTTGAAATTTTGACTTTTTGCATATAGTGAGTAGAATTTCATATCTCTACTCCCCCTAATGATCATTGCATCACGAAAGTTTTCTTTCATAATAGCGAATACTCATTTGCTTCATTCTTGACGAATTCATATGTTACACATGCGTCGTTTGTTACGCATGTGGCTTCACTTGAAATTGTTGCTTTATCAAGTCCAAATATTGTTTGGATATACTTGATCTTTGCATTGTGATATAGATGACCCGCATTATTTCAAAGTGTTGACTCCTTGATATCGAGTCAACGAACTCGTTGAAACTCTTTGCTTTTGAATACATTACATGGTTTGTTCATTGTAACCATGTCGAAATCTCTTGTTAACACATGCATTCGTAGTTAGAATGTGACTAAGCCAAGTTCAATTGTTTGAACTTTGCTCATAATATATATTCGATTCAAGATTCCATATGATGGATTGAGGCCATCATATTCGAAATAATCCCAACAAGCACTTCATTTGCTTTGAACCATAACATGCTTGTTTGGTCTTTGACTTCATTGAATTGTTTCTTGATTACGATCACCTTGTGGTGACGTTCTCACAAATTTGAAGCTTGCGCTAATATCGTTTGCACATATCATGTACGGATTTAATTATTTGTTTGTTTATTTATATTAAATCCGTTTTGCTGAATTGTCATATTACAGCGGTCTTAATACAATCGTGTATTAAGATAATGGTACACAAGTTCATGTCATATTTCGGTGTACCTCTTAACGATTCTTTCAGCATTGACCGAACATTTTGCGATATTTACTGTTCTTTCATTTTTCAATCGAAAAACACTAATTATTTGTTTCATTTTCAATCGAAAATCCTATGAGAGTTTTTTTTGAAACAAACCTTCAGAATTATTTCATTAAACCATTCATCTAATTTCAAACACGGTGATATTTGTTCGATCACCGCTATTATTGAATCATTTCATTCACTACGACACCTTGTGGCGTCGGTATAAACTCGTAGCTTGTGCTAATCCCGATCAGTCGTTCATGCAAAACTATATATGCTTTTCGTTTGACTCATCGTTTAAATGGTCTTAATGCAACTATGTATTAAGATGATGATACACCAGGTTCGGTTGTATTTCATTTCGGTGTATCCTTGCAACACGTTGATTTTATCTTATTCATTTAATGGTTCGTTACTTGACAAATCATTTTGTGATTCTATTCATTTGAGCTTGTTGAATTCGACTTTCAATCATACGACAACCAACGCAAGTTTCCGTTGGTAGTGAATTCTATTGTTTCACAGAAAAAAAAATCGATTTGCACATTGTGAACGTTCATTAGGAATTTTATTGGTCGAAATCCCTCTTTTGTTGGACCCCCGTAAACTTGGTCGCATTAGTGACAGTATCACTATGCTTCGTTCACTTGACTTCGATTTTTGGAACAAACTCAGCTAAACCGTTGGGTTCTTATTGATGCAAAACGTCTTTACATTCATCTAATTCGAATAAGTTTTGATTTGTTTATGCGGTCATTCACTTTGGTATTATTCGGACTTACCTAGGAACGACACAACTCTGAGGAGATAACCTAGTCTAAATTTCGAGGACGAAATTTTTGCAACAGGGGGAGAATGTGACAACCAGTACTTAACGGATTCTAATTACGCGGTTAACAAATGTTTAAGGCGATAATAAATAGTGTTTAAGACGTAGATTAACTTAATTAGGCCTTTGTAGTGCCTAGGAACGTCTACCCGATTTTACAGTGCGCGAACGGTGGTTTACGGATAAACCTGTTAAACGGAAAACGGCAACGAATTGAAACCGAATGAAATACTGACAACGCCGGAAAGTATAAATTTTATACGCATAGTTTATATTTATAAATTTAGTTTTGCGAAATTTTTACGCTTTCGAACGACGCAAAGCGCAAACGTGAACGAAAAACGCGGAAACAGTAATGCACCGACAATCAATGACGAAACGGAAGCACCAGACTCGAATCTCATCTTGATATTAATATATTATGATATATTTGGCATCGTTTACGAATTTTATTATGCGTAGTCTAAAACGAATTGAACAACGGACAAGAAACGACAATCGAAGCAGTTTATGCAATTTTTAACGCGACCGATGATCAAACGCGGCAAATAACGATTACTTACATATCTATAAACTTGAAATTTAATTTACGACATTCCGACGATTTCGGTTATGAAAACGGGTCTTGTAATATATTTCGGGCCATTAGACACGCGATATCGGGCTTGTGGGCCTTGGGCCCAAGCCCAAAGCCCACTATCTAACCCTATGTATAAAAGGGTGTCAAACCCTAACACTATCTCATTTCACCAGCCGACACTTACTTCATCCCTCTCATGTCTCTCTACTAAACCTTATCTACAAGATTTCACACAATGAAACCAAACACACACCCTCATGCTCTCCTTCTCCGGTGCTTTTTACGGCAACGAACCGGCTCCGGTCGGAGCTCCGGTGAGCCACACCCACACCGGTAAACCCTCACGCCCCCCCCTCGGTTTCAGTTCCGGCGACCAACGTGGCGGCGGTGGAGGCAGACGCGCCGCCACTCACGGCTGCGGCGGTGGGGTTTGGTAACGAGCAGAGAGAGAGAGAGAGAGAGAGAGCGGCGGAGAAGAACCAACGGCGGCAGCAGCGCCGCCGTCTACGGCGGAGCGACGGAGGACCGGCGACGGTGGTTTTTTTTGACTGATGAGTTTCTGGTAAAATCATTCTTCACTTTTTTTTTCCTTTTGATTAAGATCTGACTCAAACCCCTTATCCTCTCGTCCCTCTCTCAGTTCCGACGAAGATCACAACCGGCCGAAGTTGTCGGAGCCGGTGGTGTACCGGCGGTGGCCGACGGCGGCGGTAATCGCTAGAATCACGACAGTGGTGGTGAGACTAGACATCTTCCTTCTTGGTTCAGGTTTTGTTCGGCTCGACACAACGAGATACGCGGCTTAGTCAGATTCAAGTTGGGTTCGGTTCAAGCTTGGTCAAACTCGGTCAAACCCGAGTCAACTCGGGTCAAACCCCAGTCAACGGCAGTCAACTGTCGGGTCAACAGATGGTCAACGACAGTCAACAAAAGACCCGGTAAAGTTGTTAGCGTAACGAAGTGGTTTACGTTAGACTTTTAGTTAGTTTACGCGACCGAGCTCGACAATATTAGTTTAGTTTTGATACTTTGACGAAAATTATATATGGTGATCACATTGCGTTGAATATTGTTATATTTTGAAAAATATATCGACACGTTAGTTGTCGGGTTATCCTAAAAACAGAGGAAACTCTGTCCGATTTTCATAAAAATCCGAAACACGACACGTATTTATAGTTTCAAAAACGATACTTAATGGAATTCGAGTTTATTTTTTTTTTATATAAATATAAGATATATTTATTTGGCGACGATCTATGATTTACCAAAACGATGTATAAGTTAACGAAACCCGACACTTGTTTAACATAAACATAAGGTTTATAATTATTTCAATCAATATTCCGCGCCCTCTTGTACGATAAATATAATGCGTATACCTATTTTAAACATCGTGGATTCGAATATTATTTCACACATCGACTTTGTACTTTTTTTTAAATAAATATAATGGTTTATACTTATTTCAAACGTCGACCTTAAACTCTCTTATGCACTAAATGTGTTTGCACATTATTTCAAACACTTAGTATTCGGAAACCATATAATATAAATATAATTATTTATATTTCTTTCAATCGTCTAGAATCCGAATTCATCTAAAATAAATATATTTGTTATATACGTTTCAACGTCAAGTCTTCGAATGTATATATGTATATATATATATATATATATATATATATATATATATATATATATATATATATACTTATTCCCATCCTACGAAAACTACAACGGTAGGTTACCGTATCATATACGACATTTCGAATACGTACCATTATTCATCTACGTAATTTTATTCACGACAACTAACACGACGTCCTAAGTATATTTGTATTTAAATATAAATATATTTAAATTTTAAACCATTTGAAAACTAAGTTGTTTTCAAGACTTGGATTTATCCCGAATGTAAACGGGGTCAAATAACCATCGATCGGTTATTCTAAGTCAAACTAACAACACCTTCGTAGAGTCGTTTTATTTACGACTCGGTAGAGCTCGGACACGTAGTTTAACTACGTCTTTAAACTAGAAACTGATAAGTTATTCCCTGTTAGGAATACTATAGATGCACGCTAGCTACATTACATTCGTGGAACGACACTACGGAAACACACTAAGCTAGCATTGCACAGGAACGTCAAGGTGAGTTCATAACCCCCACTTTTTACTGTTTTACATTTTTTATAAATGTTTTCGGGGGTGGAAAGACATGCAAGTTTTGCAAAAATAAACAACTTTTCGATGAACGAAAACTCATATTTATAAACCGTGTTGCGAATGAATTTCAAGGAACTTAAATGGTTTACGAATGAGTTCGATCAAACATACCGGTTTTACAAATTTGATTTGCATATTACGAAACGTGCATGATTTTCTAATGGGTACGGGCGACACAGTCGAGGTGATTCGACACAGTCGAGGTGATTCGACACAGTCGAGGGGATTCGACACAGTTGAGGTTATTCGACACAGTCGAGGTGATTCGACACAGTCGAGGTTATTCGACACAGTCGAGGTGATTCACACAGTCGAGGTGATTTGACACAGTCGAGGTTATTCGACACAGTGGAAGTGATTCACACAGTCGAGGTGATTCGACACAGTCGAGGTGATTCGACACTAAAAACCGTCTACAAAGGTTGAGTACTTCCTATGTCGCCGTATACATTGATGTCCTCGCGAAACATTAACGATCAACCTGTTCATAGACGCTTTACATACCCATTTAAAACATTAAAACTTTCATATATTCATAAGATTCATTTGATGGAAACTCACAAACACATGAATTACAAACTTTGGTTACGTTTTTCAAGTTATACCTAAGTAAGAGGAAGCGCTGATCCTGCTTACAAAGGTTCGTTTGGGCTTGGCCCATTCTCTCTCGTGCAATGCACAAAGACTCTCGTGGGCTAGACTCACAGTTCTCATATATTATGCCAAGAAAATGATTTTACTATATTTTCTCAACAACTTTAAACCGGTTACCAAAAAGATTTATTTTAAATCTTTTCAAAGCAAACTATGAACTCGCTCAACTTTATGTTGACTTTTTCGCATGTTCTTTCTCAGGTTGCATTTTTCAAAACTATGGAACGGTTGGAATAGGAGAACCCATGGGAATTCAAGTACTTAGCGGCGTTCATTTTCTAGAAGTCTTAGCTAATTGCTTACGCTGTGCAATGAAGATACCGGTCCAGTCACGCCATGCTCTGATAATTTCGGGGTGTGACAATTAACATGCGTGCAACGGTGTAGGAAGGCTCAAACCTAACAGATTTTGTACTGGGCCTCCGGCTGTAAGACATAGTCACCTCATAGGCCAACCTTGGTCCACATGGGTGTGGGCTCGCTACACCCAAATAGATCTATCACTCATGCCCCTCGGTCCTAACACGAGGATTAATGGTCTTAGGAGTGCGCCTACCCATTCACATGGTCTACTTTACTTTCCAAAGCTAACCATACCAATTGTAATTGTATGTAAACATTTTGTAACATGTACTTCACCACCAAAGTTATAAAACAAAATAGGTTAAAGAAAAGGGGGACATGAACTCACAGTCTTGTGTCTTCAGTCACCGTAACTCAAGCTTCTTCGGTCAACACGACTACCTACAACATACTAATGTCTATTAGACGAACGGGCCGTGCCTTGACTTATATAATTATTTGTCAAAATATTTAGTATTTTAACTTAAATTTTATTTATTAAATTTTGGAATAATTATTAAGACAATATATAGTAGCTTAATACTTCCCAAGTATTTATACTTGTATTTCCTCCCCAAGGATGGGGGTATCTTTGACTTGTATATTTTTGCCATGTATCAGGGTCGTAATCCGGTGTGTCATTATACGTACGAGAATACGTATTTTGATTGTATTTATTAAGTATTCTTTATACTTAATTTCACATTAATTACTCTGGAATATTAATTTTAGTAAAGATTCAATATATATTTCCAAAATATATATTTTAAGGAATATTACTTAGAAAAATTATTTATAATTTTTCTTTGGCAAAAATATTTGTATTTTCTCATAAGTTGGAAAATATATTTAAACTCATTTTTCTTCCAAAAATGATATGTTTCATATTTATTCGAGAAAATATATTTTCTCCCAAAAATATTGTATTTCATGTTTGTGTAAGAAAATATATATCTCTTAAAAATAATATATCTTCTATAAATTTCAAGAAAAATATATATTTCATACTTGTCAAAAATAATATATTTTTCCTGGTCAAAAATATGATATACTCTTGTAGTAATTGTAAAAATCATATTTTTACTTCCTTAGTGTCCAAAATATTATTTTCCAAAATATACTTTGTGAATAAATTTTCCGGAATATTTTGTAAGTCTTATTCCATAGTTCGGTTTCACCAATATTTTACGTACAACTTGTATTTTTATTCCTTGGAATTTTGGTAATATTTTGGATGGTAGGTGTTTTGGTGAGTTATATTATTTCAAGCCCTAACATAATATAACTAATACACAAAGTATACAAATAATCACACACATGGTGTCTTCTAAATATATATTTCCTAAATACATATTTAGTCATTTTTATTTAGGAAAACCAACCTCCAATATTTATATTTTTTGTAACAAAAATTATGGCAAATTTATGTAGGAAATTCATGGTCTAAAATACACTTGTAAATATTTGTTTAAAAATATTTTTCTAAGTGTTTATATTTTTAGAAAATTTTGCCATAGTTTTCCCTAAAAATGGAGGTTTCCATGCTTTCAAGCATATCATTTTCTTTTGTAAAAATCATCACAATCCATTCACATTCATCAACAAACAACCTTTACTTACCAATTTTGCCAAAATCATGCATTTTCTACTACTTCATGAACTTGAATATTTGTAGTAACTTACTAGTGTTCTTAGTAAGTCTTGTTACCCTTTAAAATGTGATTAGTTCTTTAAAAACTTCATTTTTAAAGAAATTAGATGTTTACAACTTCTTGTCACATTTTGTAAAAATGTTTCCTTATGAAATCTTCTTGTTACACAAGTGTTCCTACACTTGTTTAACCACCAAAAATAGGGTTTATTTATGTAAGAACCAAGATTTAATAAAACTTATATTTTTAACTTGGTTTCTTTGAAACACCACCCATGGATCTTTAGATCTACATGATTAACAACTTACTTTGATCTTCATTTTTCAAAAAAAAAAAAACCATTTATTCATTCAAGTTCATGATTCATGTGTGGATGATCCATCATCCTACAACATTCCTATTTTCTCATCATGCTAGATTATGTTTTTAATCATGATCTAGCAAGATCTTATGATGATCAACATCATTTCTACAAACAATCAATGATCAACAAGCATAACAACTCATATTTATCAAGATTACTTCATTAAACATGCTTATGTTCAAGTTTCATTCTTATGATCTTTAGTGTTCTTCAAGTTTTTGATTATGATTCTTCTTTAACCACTAAAAATGGAAGTAAAATGGAGTGTACAAGGTTCTTACCACTAGCTCAAGGCTAGGGATGATTCAAGTGTAGAAAACAAGTGGATAAAAGCAAACAAGAGAGGTCCTTGATCTTCCACAAGCTCCTAGCTCCTTTATGCACCTTCTAACACCTTGTGAATACTTGGAAATGGATGAACTATAGGTGGAAGTGGTGGTGGTGGTGTGTCGTGCTCTCGGCCGAGCCAAGGGAAGAGAGGGAGAGGATGAAGTGTGTTGTGTTATGTGTAAATGAGTTATGTTATGCCTTAAGGTCCTTAAGTAATGATCCTCCAACACTTGTATACCCTTTGTATAAAATGCTTCAAAAGTATGGACAAGATCTAATAAACAAATCAAGGAAAATCAAGGGTGGGGCCACCCTTGTAACCGTGAGAATGTGGGGGGGGGGGGCTCATGGTTAGCTTGTATTTGATAGTTATGAGAATTAGTTGAAATCTAAGTGTAATGGTTAAGTTTTTAGTTATTATATGTTTATATAGTGTGTTATGATGTTCGAGGACCATAACTAGCTCGGAAATGATAAAACCATGCTTCTAGTGAAAATTTGGTGTTTCGGGTAGTGTCCGGTTGTTCAGTTGGTTACTGGTTCATTAAGATGCTAAACCTTGCAGTTTAGTGTGCTTTATGTACCCTTTTGTAACACTTTTGATTCCCGACACTTAGGAAAGCATTCAGGACCATTTTACTATATTTCTGCATTATATTAGGTGGTTGAAATGCTGAATTTTGCTGAATTAAGCACTTTGGGTGAGTTTTAGGCACTTTCCGACACTTAAACTATCCCTAGAAAGGCAGTTTTGTGATCCTTACTTTCCTACACACTATACTAGTGTAGTACTTGGTTTTTGGCTCATTCTGTGTCTCATTGCACTGTCTGTCTATGTGTTGAGTTCTATCAGCATTTTCCTGATTTATCAGATAATTGTGCTAAATGTACTTAATGCATCATTGGAGGCAATATAGCTTTCATGCAATATTGGTTTGACATTAAACAATGTATGACGCACATGTATGTATATGGCAGTGATCAGAAAGCAGTTAGTTGTAATTCAGCACAGTCATTAAGCACTTAATCATGGTTAATTAATTGTACGGATACCTGGATTTTTGACAGTTGTCACATTCTCCCCCTGTTAAGAAAATTTCGTCCCAAAATTTTAAGCTTTGCTATTAGCTGTAGGGGAGTTAGGGAACAAATGCGGATATTTGGCTTTCATGTGGTCTTCACGCTTCCAAGTAAACTCTGGGCCATGACGCGCGTTCCATTGAACTTTAACAAGTTTAACACTACTCCTCCGTGTTTTGTTAACTTTCCAATCAGTAACCTCAACAGGTTCTTCGGTAAAGTGGAGTGTGTCGTCAATGTGAACTTCGTCAGTAGGGATAACCACTGTCTCTTGAGTTGGACTTTTCTTTAGATTGGATACATGAAATGTATCATGAACACCTTCAAGTTTTGCAGGTAGTTCCAACTTATAAGCTACAAGGCCAATCCTTTCTAAGATTTTGAACGGTCCAATGAATCGTGGTTTTAACTTACGACGCTTCCCAAAGCGTGCCACACCTTTCCAAGGTGAGACTTTTAACAGAACCATATCTCCCACTTCAAATTCCAGAGGTTTCCTTTTTTGGTCCACATAGCTCTTTTGTCGGTCACGAGCCGCCTAGATGTGCTCTCGGATCTGCATGATCTTATATGTGGTTTCTTGGACCAATTCGGGACCAACAAGCTGTCTATCGCCTGCATCTGCCCAGCATAACGGCGATCTACACTTACGTCCGTAGAGAACTTCAAACGGTGCAACTTGAATGATTGTATGGTAGCTGTTATTATAGGAGAACTCAACCAAAGGCAGGTGAGTGTCCCAACTGCCACCCAAGTGCATTACACAAGCTCGTTACATATCTTCTAATGTCTGAATCGTTCTCTCACTTTGACTGTCCGTCTGTGGATGAAATTCCGGTGCTCAAATTTAGTTGAGAACCAAACGCTTCTTGGAAAGATTGCCAAATCCTTGACACAAATCTTCCGTCTCTGTCAGATATAATTGAGATAGGCACTCCATGACGTGCGAGTATACCTCTTAGGTACACCTCAGCTAGCTTACCAGTGTTATCCTTTTCCCTGATTGGCAAATGCATGGATTTTGTCAGACGGTCTACGATTACCCAAATCGTATCATGACTTCTGGGTGTCTTGGGCAACTTTGTTATGAAGTCCATTGAGATCTGCTCCCACTTCCACATAGGTATCTCAGGTTGCTGCAGAAGACCTGAAGGCTTTTGATACTTGGCCTTTACTTTGGCACAAGTTAAACACTTTCCTATGTAAGTTGCAACATCACCTTTCAATCTTTGCCACCAATAGAAATCCATCAAATCTTGGTACATCTTGTCCGATCCTAGGTGGATCGAGTACCTCGATTTATGAGCTTCATCGAAAATCACATCTCTTAGATCACCAAAGAGGGGAACCCAAATTCGTCCCATGAAACACAAGGTTCCTTCCTCGTTGGGTACCAGCTTCTTCTCCATCCCACAGAGATATTCATCCTTAAGATTTTCTTTCTTAAGAGCTTCCCTTTGTGTAGCACGAATGTGTAACGAGAGATCCGTCTGAATGATAATTTCTAAAACCCTAACCCTTATGGGCTTAATCCTCTCTTTTCGACTTAAGGCATTTGCCACTAGATTCGCCTTTCCTGGGTGATATTTGATTTCACAATCATAATCATTTAACAGCTTCACCCATCGCCGCTGTCTCATATTAAGCTCTTTCTAGTCGAAAATGTGCTGGAGGCTCTTGTGATCCGTAAAGATCGTGCATCGGGTGCCATACAAATAATGTCGCCCAATCTTTAATGCAAATACCACTGCGCCTAATTCCAAATCATGCGTGGTGTAGTTCTTATCATGAACCTTCAACTGGCGCGAAGCATAAGCGATAACCTTCTGTCGCTGCATCAACACGCAACCTAATCCCTGACGCGAGACGTCACAGTATACCACGAAGTCATCGGTGCCTTCGGGTAGGGATAAAATAGGTGCATCGCAAAGCTTGTTCTTTAGCAACTGAAAAGCTTCTTCTTGTTTGTCTCCCCATTCATACTTTTTATCCTTTTGAGTAAGGGAGGTAAGTGGTTGAGCGATTTTAGAAAAATCCTCAAAGAATCTGCGATAATACCCTACTAAACCTAGAAACTGACGGATCTCGGTTGGCGTCTTCGGAGTTTCCCAATTCTTAATCTCCTCGATCTTGGTGGGATCCACATGGATTCCATCATCAATTACTACATGACCAAGGAACTGTACCTCACGCAACCAGAACTCACACTTCGAGAACTTAGCATACAGTTTCTCCTTCTTGAGCAGCTCTAAAATGGCTCTAAGGTGTTATTCATGCTCTTCCTTTGATCGCGAATAAATCAAAATATCATCGATAAATACAATCACGAATTTATCGAGACATGGCTTGCAAACTCGATTCATCAAATCCATGAATACTGCTGGCGCATTTGTCAGACCAAACGGCATCACTAGAAACTCATAGTGTCCATAACGAGTCCTGAAGGCAGTCTTCGGTATACTTTCTTCTTGTACCCGCAGCTGGTGATAACCTGATCGAAGGTTGATCTTGGAGTAGTAACTCGAACCTTGAAGTTGATCGAAGAGATCATCAATCCTCGGCAAAGGATACCGATTCTTGATGGTTAACTTGTTTAGCTCGCGGTAGTCAATGCACATATGAAAACTACCGTCCTTCTTCTTGAAAAATAGAACTGGAGCTCCCCAAGGCGAGAAGCTTGGTCTAATAAATCCCTTGTCCAAAAGCTCCTGAAGTTGCGTCGACAACTCTTGCATCTCGGAAGGCGCAAGTCGATAAGGTGCCTTAGCTACATGCGCGACGCCTGGAACTAAATCAATGTGGAATTCGACTTGCTGTTGCGGCGGCAATCCTGGCAAGTCTTCGGGGAAGACCTCAGGATATTCCCTTACGACAGGGATATCTTCCAGCTTCGGCTCTTCGGTTTCTTTATCAACAATATGAGCCAAGAAGGCAACACATCCTTTCTGCAAAGACTTTCGGGCCTTCAAACAACTTATAATCCTTAGAGGCGAATCATGCTTTTCTCCATGCACTACAATCGTCTCTCCATTCGTCATCGGGATGCGAATAATCTTCTCATGGCATACGATCTTAGCTCGGTTGCTTGAAAACCAATCCATTCTAACTACCATGTCAAAGCTTCCCAATTCGACTTCGACTGGCAGAAGATCAAGCGTAAACTCACGCTCTCCAAGTTCTATTACACATCTCCTAATTACTTCGTTTGCTTCTACTAGCTTCCAATTAGCTAGATCTATTGAATACGGGATATCTAACTTACTAGCAACTAACCCAAGTATGTCCTTAAATTCTAGGGACACGAAGCTATAATCGGCACCGGTATCAAACAGTACAGATGCAAAGTGTTGGTTGATAGGGAACGCACCCGTCACTACGTTCGGATCCTGGCGAGCTTCCCTAGCTCCTATGTTGAAAACTCTTCCTTGGGCTTGATTGTTCTTTGGGTAATCTCGCTTGAAATGCCCGACATCTCCGCAACTAAAGCATCCTTGCTTGTTTCCAGTACCACCCTGATTGTTGTTTTAGTTGCGGTTTCCATTACCAGCTTGGTTTCCAGCACCACCATGGTTTCCATTACCGCGATTTCCTCCTTGATTGCGGTTTCTATAACCATTTCCACCACGGTTACCATTTCCATTTCCTCTTTGACCATTATTCCTACAACCGGCACCATACCAGCATGTCTCCTTGGCATGGCCAACTTTTCCGCACGTCTCACATTTTCCAGCTTGGCATCGTCCAGCGTGATGAAATTGACACACATCACATTTGGGAAGGGTGCCCATATATCCTTTTCCTCTAACCTCAGCACCAGTAGTAGCAGCACCAGTCTTAACCTCGGCTGGCGGATTCATATCTCTCTTCTTGTTACCACTGTTGTTTCCTTGGGTACCCTTCTTGAAATTTGAGAACTTCCTCATGTTCTCTCCTGACGATTCAATGTGAGTCTCCTTCTTCTTTCTATCAGAGATCGAAATCTTGTTCAATCTGATTGCCTCTTTAGTCAACGCCACACTCAAATCAATGGCCTCAATGATCGTTGGAGGCTTTAAAGTAGTCACCATGCTCATAATTTGGGGTGCCAATCACCAAATGAAACGTTCAATTCGCTTGAATTCCGGTTCTACCATGTAGGGGACAACACAAGACAGGTCATGGAATATCTGCACATACTCAACAATCTTAGGTCCATCCATTTTCAGATTCCAAAACTCGGTTTCCAACTTCTGAATCTCAGCTCTCGAGCAATACTTCTTGCGCATCAGTTCTTTCATCTCATCCCAAGTCATAGCATATGCAGCCTCGTCTCCCAGAGTCTGAACCTGAAGGTTCCACCATGATAGAGCTCCGTCTAGGAAAAGTCCAGAAATGTAAGTGACCCGGTGCTCTGGTGCACACTTGCTCATTCGCAGCACAGAATCTGCTTTCTCAGCCCATCTAACGAAACCTACAACACCTCCAATGTCGTCAAAGTTCAGAGGCTTGCAGTCTAGGAACTGCTTGTAAGTACAGTCGTGAGGTGGGTTATTTCCTGAGGTACCTCGGCTGTGTTCAGAGCGCAAGGCCTCATGTTGTGCGATTGCCTGTGAAATCCATTCTTGCAGTTCTGCCTCTGTTATGGGCAACTGATTGTTCCTTCGAGGAGGCATCTTCTATAAAGAAGATTGTATAGGTCAGGTCTTATGTACATAATAAGTAGTATGTATATAGTAGCGTTTGACGTAACAAGTAAGCAGGTAATCATCACAATCACGGCATAAACAAGTAATTTAACATCGTATTTAATGAGAACATTACGATTGAGCTTTCATTAATCATCGACCACAATTACAGTTACATGTTTTACAAATGTATCGTATCAAAAGGGGAATATAGGGTCACACTACCCTTGTACAAAATGCCTACCAATCTATCATAAGTCATACAGTCAAAAGGTGGTCTCCAAAAGCCTGTACTAGCTCAGCTCAATAGCGGTGCTCTCATCAAAAGCAGTGAAGCCTACCTACATAAAACCAAAAACCGTCTATGCTGATGGTGGCGGAGGAGGAAGTGGAGGAACAAAAAGCAAGTTGCGCACATGCGCAAGCTCCTCCTCAAGCTGATACACATGACGGAACAGATAGTTAATATGTTACTCAACAGTAAGAAAGCGAGTGTCAAACTCGGGAAATGGAGTAAGTGGGGTAGGAGGATGTGAAAACAGGGACAGTGATGGACGAGGGGGAACAAAAGTAGGCTGACACGGACTTGGCAAAGGTCGCGGTGTCATCTCAAGCTCTAAAATCCTGCGGCTCATGATCTCATACTAAAGCTGCAATGATAGTAGTAACTCATCCCGTGTATAACCAGTGAAATGTGAGGGATGGTAGGGATCATAAACCAGCATGGTGTACGGTGGAAACCATCTAAGTGGCTCGTCAAGTGGTGAAGAAGTAAAATGAGCAGAAGGCGTATACTGGCGCATGTGAGGGAAAGCTGCTGACACATCAGGGTCATGGCTAGGCTGCTAGCTAGAAGTGCCTTCCCCTGGACGGGGTGGAGGGATGTCCTGCAAGAAAGTGACAGGTAAGTCAGTGCGGTGAACATCAGACTCAATCGGGTGAAAAAGGGGCAACATCAATAGGTGCAGATGCAAGTGGGGGAGTAACTGGCTCAATAACAGGAGGGTTAACGGGTGCATGAACTGGATCTGGCATAAGTAATGCAATGTCAGGTACGCCAAATGGGATAGGATCAAGATCAGGTAAAGGCTCAGGAGCTGGCATTGGCTCAGGATCAGCAGGTATCAACTCAGGATCAGCGGGTGCATCAACAGGCTGATCATCGGGAACAAAGTCTAGCTCAAGTCCAGGCTCAATATCATGTGGCGGAATCGGTGCAGCTGACAT